>NC_136384.1:59064075-59071575 GCF_965140285.1 Lepidochelys kempii
GAAGATCAGTAGCCAAGCCTCCAAGCTGGGTTTAGAAATATGACTCCTAGCTCAGTGCCCTAACCGCAAGAGAACAGTACCTTCTAGCTGCCTTTTTGCGACCTTTTTTCAGTTATAGTCATCTAAGTGCTACTTATGACATTATTAGGTAAAAAGTATGATGACATGAGTAAGATATACAATATTATCTGATTACCCACGAGGCATTACGAGGCTAATGGACAAACACAAGAGGTGGCATAGGACTCACTAAGCTCTTCACTGCCAGGCGATTCCCTTAAATGGGTGGCATTTTCCTATGCCTGACTTAGCCAATTTTGTGCCCAGAATCCACCAGCTTCTGTAGCACAAAGTGATCACCTCACAGTTGATAATCACACCTGTAGTCATTTATTTTCTACAGAACAAATTAATATTACGAGGAGAGGTTCAGCATTCCCATGATTATGTATGGAAAAGATACTCTTTGGTTGTTGTAAACAGCCAGATGATGAGTCTGTATATTTCTAACAATACTCAGGTTAGGAACAGTATTACTATTTGTCGAATGACAAAATGGTGCCAAATTAACCAATTAGGTCTCACATGCAAATAATTTCATTCTGATTATCTCAGAGGTCTGGACTTTCCCTGAACTCATGCTGCAGCCAGACAGCTTGCCTATGCAAAACTTTGCTTCCTGACTTGCTCATCCAATAGCACTAATCATTGTTTTTATCTCTAACTTCATCTCCTTTTTCAAATATTAGTTTTAAAAAACCTTTAAAATGATGGTTATAATAGTGATGTCTAGTGATTTCTGGTTCAGAACATACGTAACTATTAGTATATAGTGATTTTAGAACTTAGGGAAAAATGATGTGAATATTCAGCCAAACATTTAAATAACTTTTAGTGATTTAAATTTCCCACTGCGTTCATTTTCTGTGCACGTTTGAGTATTTGCATTTTTTTTAATGAAAGCTAATTGCAAACCCATAAGTTTGAGTATTTATGGAAACTGAACCTCTATTTGCACTCATGAGTCACTTAAACTCATGAAATCAGGGGGCAGAAACAATACCAGGTGATTTTATATAACCAATCACAGCTAAGCCACGCAGCTTGAATTCCAAATACCAGGTATCGAATACGTACAGCATATTATGATCAATCCATAGAGTAAAATAACCTTGAATCATTTAATCAAATTCAAATAATAAAATCAAGGAAAGCATGATCTGCTCAAGGATGTTCATGAAATCAAAAGGAGTTTAAATTAGTCTCCTAAAATATTTATTGAGAATTATTCACTCAACTCTAATTGATCTCATAATTCATTGAATTTATTAATGGACACTTCATCAGATGTCTATATCTTCCTGTTAAATTCCAGTCAGCATCACACACCAAAGTGAGGGGTCAATATTCTGCAGTAAAATTGAAGGTCCTGATACTGCTAAGTGACTTAGTGTAGGAAGGAGGCCTCCACCTCAGTGGGCTCCATTGACTTCAGAGGAGCTCGCACAGGTGAAGTCATTTGTCCATGCAATGTCAGTTGCAGGATAGTGGTGTTAAATCTTGGTTCTGTCCCTGACTCTTATAATTAATTATTCAACAACTGACTCAAAGTAGCTTGTTGTTTTTTTTTTTTTTAATTGGGTTGTGCTTAAAATGTGATCACTGACATGAAAGTTCCAAATATTCCAATCCCATTGAATCCATATGAAGAGAAATACCTCCCCTGCCTTTATGCTAAATTATTTGACCACTTGCTTGTAAGGGACTATATTGATCCGCCTTTAAAATGTTTTAAAGTATGACTCCTCTGATCTCATCTAAGAAATGTAAAATACATTCACTTTTTTCTACCCAGGGGAATAGTCACTAATATTACAGGTAGTGGCTATTCATTTATCTGGTGAATTTTTCGTAGATAAATGTTCCCAAAGATTGGAATATTCCTTGTGAAAAATGTGTTAGTGAGTGGAAGCAACTATTGGTTTTTATTACCAGTAGAGTCATTTACTTTGTACCCTTCAGCATTTTTCTTGATTGTAGTAGCTGATGTCTGTCTATTGTATTTGACATTGGGGATTGTGTATTAATACATCAATTCATGTGAGCCGCTTCTTGAACTCTGCTACTGATGACTCTTCTCATCTCCCGGTTCCCTCTTGGATTAAATTGCCTAATTTGCAAAGGAGCATTTCTTACATTGTTTCTAAAATAAAACATCTAGCTTTTCTTTCCAAAGATTTTGATTGTGCAATCAAAGAAAATCTTTGAGTCGACTCCAAAGTTACTTCAGGACTAATTAGATACTGAGTCTATGTATTTGCAGTTAATAAGCTTAAA
The DNA here is from genome assembly GCF_965140285.1 of Lepidochelys kempii. NCBI lineage: Eukaryota > Metazoa > Chordata > Testudines > Cheloniidae > Lepidochelys > Lepidochelys kempii. The sequence goes on from NC_136384.1 coordinate 59,066,413, forward strand.
TACTGGGGGAACAAAATCTGTGAAAAAGATTATACTACAGATAATTAATAAAAATCAATTAGTTTGTTAATGAGTACTCTGCCATTACCCAAGGTAGTAGAAACCATTGAGGCGAGAGAGGGGAGAGAATCAGTATCCCTGAATAGGACATTTAGAATGTCTGAATCCTGCTGAGAATTTGAAAGGAAATAACTATAAGAAGCAGCACTACTTGGGTTAAAACTGGCTAAATTTTCTCTTGAGATTGCAGTTCCTCTAGCTCATAAATCTAATAAGGAAGTGATTCACCTTTAGTGTATGCTATAAAGCATTTTCTGATGCCTTAAGTACATTGCTCACTGCCCTGTATTAAAAACAAAACCCATAGTTGTAAATGTCAATGACTAGGATTGTTAGAGCTCTTGCATCTCCTCGCTTTAGTGTAAAAGCTGGAAACACCCATTACCTCTTAGATGACTTTAGGATAACATTTTGCATTCAGATGTAAAAATGGCACAAAGTCAAACATGATCTGACAGGGAAATGCAAAATCTGCCTTCAAATAGTCCTTGGAATAAAAAAGAAAAGTTCAGTGGCAATGACTATACATTTGCAAATACACTTTTGCAATACAGGAAATATATCCTGTTGCTAAAACTCTTCCTGTAGTTTAACCATTCACTATGTGGCAGCTGTTAATTTCATAAGGATCTATACAAAAGGAACTAGACACAAATATATTCATACTATATATATTTAATACCGAGCTATATATTCCTTTTAAAGCAGGTTGTGTTATAAAGTGTGTGTGTGTACAAAACCAAAAGGAAATCACTTTAATTGGGGGTACCACATGCCTTCAAATTTCTATAATTATTTTATAATTATAACTATTTTATAATTATTTTCAGGAAGCACTGAAAAATAACTATACTTACAAAGATTAGAACATTGGTGCCACTAAAAATTGAACTCTGCATATTATCCAAGACAAGAGCGAATGTGGCATATATAGACACAGCATGAGTTTTATTGTTACTAAAACCAATTGGTGGTTTCAACCTAACTCTAAGGCTACTTACGGTGGAAGAAGGAAATAAAGAAATTTTCTTGAACAGTAATATTATTTATTCAAAATTTTTCCAATCTATGGGTCCCATCATGCTCCAAATGGAGTGAATGGGAGCTTTTGCCACTGACTTCATTGTGAGCAAGTCCTACATATGGTGGAACATTGTGTACCATGATGATGTGGCTAAATTCATATACAAGAGAAGTTTATTCAAGTCATCTATCCTCCCAATGGTACAATAAAATTAATTTTCTTAATTGTGAAACCTACCCTGTTCGTGTTGATAGATAATGTGATCTTTTAATTTTTCAGCCATAATTATGGAGATGCTAGTGTCTGTCCTTATCCTGACAATTTCTGGCTCTGTGGAGAGAAGACAGTGTGGCCTAGTGCATGGAGCACTGGCCTGGGAATCAGGAGACCTGGGTTCTACTGCAGATTTTGCCACTGCCTTGCTGGGTGATCTTGGGGAAGTCACGCCCCATCTGTGCCTCTGTTTCCCCATTTCTAAAATGGGGATAATGATGCTGAATTCCTTTGTAAAGTGCTTTGAGATCTACTGATGAAAAGTTCTGTGAGAGAACTAGGTGGTGGTATTATAATGTCGACAAGGCTTTTCATCCAGTTATATGTTATACTTAAAAGAATGTTTATTCTTTGACTTACCCATATACCCTCAAGCCCTTATTAGCATAGAAATATGTTTGTGCTTAAATACAATGGGACTGATTCACTTATCTCTTACATCCACGCATCTTCATAGTTGACCTGTAAAAACTGCTATCTTTAAAAACAGAAATGCTCCCTACAAGGAAAATATTATAAGTATAGGCTTCTCATCATATCCCTACAGTCAATGTTTTTGTGTGTGTACCTGAGATTTGTTGGCAATATATTTGGCTTCAGTAGGGAAGCCTCATGGCAACCCATGGGTTCAGAACTAGCCGTGTATTTTTCTATAAATATGAAAGCTCATCACAGAATTTTTCTTCCTAGGCTTTCATGTGTTCTGTGTACTCTCTTCCTTTTAAAATCATACCTCTGATTCCATTTAAAACACCTTAGGCCTTAAAAAATTGTGCTAAGCAGAATATATTTTTCTGTGTCGGTCAATCTTTGGGAAAGTAAAAAAAAAAAAAAAAAATGCACACCTGACTAGCAGCGGAGGAATGAGTCTCTGGAAATACAATATACCTACAATGTCTCTAATGGTAGATTTATAATTGTCTATTTTTAACCTTAAGTACTCTATCAAGCAAGGAAGCTCATTCTTGGTGCTCATTCTTGGCACTCATTAACCCCTTGATTGCCTTTTCCATCAACCAACAGGAGCATAGCTTTGGCACTTATTAGCCATTGATAGCTATGTGAGGCCATGGAGGCATAGCTACTTGTACTCTTGGATAGTGCCTGTCACAACCTCTGTTGAAAATTGTGGAAATATCTCATGAGGCATGAATCTGAAAATGCAAAATGGAGTGGAAACAGCAGGGTTAATTCAAATCTATGAGAACATAATTTACATATCTCTGCGGTTTCAAATTTAAATAGCTAAGCGATTTATTGATTAAAATAATACAATAATTGATCCAATAAAAGATATTGCCTTATCTACCTTCTCTCTAATAACACACACACAGTAAGCCACTACTGCTAAGTAACTTTCATACATTTGGAGGGTTCTTATTAAATCTGGGCAAATACTGGAGAAAACAATTTCCATGAATGTTCACAAGTTTTAAAAATCTCTCTCTCATGTTTGTTTTATGTTAATATTCTAGTGCTCAAGCTTACTAAGAGGAAAAGTGAATTGAACATTATATATTGCAAAAAGTCATGGATACTTCATAGTCATGGATACTCACATTCTAAGAATACACTTATCAAACTAAGGAACATAAACTTACTATGGGATCAAAATTGCTATGATTTCTAATATTCTCAGTGACCTGCATGGCAGATGTGCTGCAGATCAACAATTATCCCCTGAAAAATATTGACATGTGATTTTTTGAGTGATGAATATATTTGAGATATCTTTGTGGGGAATTTGCAAACAAGAAAAGGAAGGCCAAATGTATTGAATAAATTATTATTTCTCCAGCTCTAATCATTTTGATCAATAGTCTTAACAGAGGTGACTGCTACTTTAGATGCCTGTTTCATTGCTTACATTCAATAAGCATCTTAATTGCTCAATTGATTTACATTTAACTGGCCCAGATTTGTTTATCATTTAGGCAAGGCTTAGGTGCTAAATTCAGAGCCTAAGACCCTGATTCAGCAAGCTACATAAGCACGTGCAACTTTAAACATGCTTAATTGCTGAAATGGAGACTATGTATCTGAGTTGAAATATTAGCTAAGCTAGTACTTTTTAAAAACAAACCAGGCCAGACGAATGGCAAATAAAACATTGAGACGATTTTATGTTAATTTACACCCGGTGAAATTTTGTTGATTTCAGCATTGTTACTTGGTTTGTAAGTTAGGGCAGAATTTATTCCACTCTATCAAGGGTTTGCAATGTGGAATAAACATAGGTTTGTTTTGTTTTATTTTGCATTTTACTGCGTACTACTTAGTTCATTGGCCACCAGTTTGGTCCTGTTCCTGGCTAGTTACTGTGTAGTAGCAGCAGCATATATTTTGAAGCCAAACAAGTTAACATTTAAAAAATGCATCTACTCCCAACAGGAGACTGATCTTCTCTGAGCCCATCTCAGACTCCAAGACTTTCCCTTGCTTTTGTCTCCTTTGCTTTCCTGCTTACTTCTTGGTCCAGAATAACTTTAACCCATCTCCAGCAGAGCAGGAGAAGTCTTTTTACCTCCCTTTTGTACCGGTCAATGCTAGTACTGACATATGAGAGCCTCTAGGAACTGAAATGTTAATGCAAATTAGGTACCTTTTAGTCCATGCTTGCAGTGTCTACATGGGACAGTTACCAGCTGAACAGTCACTGGAAAACATTTTATTTAGAAACATTAAGGAAAAGCTGAAGCAGGAATGTGCTATATCAGTGTTTGAGCCTCATTACATCCCTTATCCCAAATTTCATGAGAATGACCATGACAGCCTTCCAAGATGATTACTGTTCAATAGACCAAATAGTTGACTTTTGCCAACTAGAAAAAACCACACCCAGTACGATGATGTTTTAACAAAATAATGTTTGCACTAATTGTATATCTTGATTTGAAAGACTGTTATGTTTAATATTGGTATTGGTATTAAAGTGAACACCCATTTTACTTTTCACTGTACACTCACATAGTATATCATCAATTCTCAAAACAAAAACAAAGGATGAGAGAAAAAGGAGTATTACTATCCTTATTTTACATGCAGGGACCTGAGGCACAGAGAGTTTCAGAGATTTAGCCAACGTCATACAGAAGATTTGGAGAGGAGCTGGGAATTGAACCAGGTCTTCTAAAACTTTAAACCAGGGGTGGGCAAACTTTTTGGCCCAAGGGCCACATCGGGCTTGCGAAACGGTATGGAGGGAGGGGTAGGGAAAACTGTGCCTCCCCAAACAGCCTGGCCCCCTGTCCCCATCTGCCCCCTCCTACTTCCCACCCCCTGACTGCCACCCTCAGAACCCCAGACCCATCCAACCCCCCTGCTCCTTGTCCCCTGACATCCCCTCCCAGGACCCCCCGCCCCAACTGGCCCACCGGGACCCCACCGCCATCCAACCCCTCCTGTTCCCTGTCCTGCTCCCTCCCAGAATCCCCCAGTACCCCACCCCTATCCAACCCTGCCTGCTCTCTGTCTCCTGACTGCCCCCCGCAAACCTCTGCCCCATCCAACAGCCCCATGTCTCCTGACTGCCCCCTGGGATCTTCTGTCCTCCCCTGCCCCCTTACCATGCCACTCAGAGCGGCAGGACAGACTTATTGGAAAGCCTGGGAGGTGGGTGGGCGCAAGCCTCCCTCGCTGGGAGCTCAGGGGCCGGGCAGGACGGTCCCACGGGCTGGATGTGGCCCGTGGGCCGTAGTTTGTCTACCTCTGCTTTAAACACAAAATAATCCTTCCTCTCCCACGTTTATTCTATCAATGCATGTCTATTCCATCATAGTGTTATAATATATTCTTTAGCTTCTCCC
>NC_136384.1:59074075-59139075 GCF_965140285.1 Lepidochelys kempii
AAGGACTTTCTGGGCAATCTGTGAACCCTGATGGGTATTGAAAGGAAACAGCATAGCTTTTTTAGTACACATTTGTTTTAGGACTTTCTTTCACATACTTTGCTTAATATACATGGCTCTGGTTAGTCACTGACAACCTCTTTTTAGTGCTTTTATTTCAAGTTTCTTCTTTACTCAGAAAGACTAGCATTCAAGTAGGTTTGTGCCTGGTCTTCCAATTTTTATTCATGGAAGTGTTGCAGTATAGTCAAAAGGACAGAGCACTGAGCTGGGACCCAGGAAAACTGTGTTCTATTCCTGTCTCTCTCACTGTCCTGCTGTATGACCTTGGGCAAAATCTTTCTTTTGGCTTGCCTATGTGAACACTTAATTCATGCCAAGCTGGGGTGTAAAAATCTACTTCTCACTACCCTACTGTGCCCTGTTTATTGGACCCTGTTGTCATACACTAAAAGTTCCCTAGTGGGCTTTGATCTACCTCACTTTGAAACAGGGGTAGTGCATGGCAGCAGGGTCCAACATACATTTAGTGTGTGGCAGGCTAGTGCGAGGTAGATTTTTACCCCCTAGCTTGCAGTGAGCTAACTGTTTGTATAAACAAGCCCTGGATCTGTTTCCTCTTCCATCCTTATCTTTCTATTATAATTAGATTGCAAGTTCTTCAGGTCTGACTGTGTGCAATGGGACCCTATTGTCAGTTGAGGTCTGAAGGCACTACCATCATGAAAATAAATAATAATGAGCACTGGTATTTCTTACTTCTGTGGTCAATGCTGAAGTCAATGGGAGTATGTGACTTAGCGAGGAATATATTTGATGAGTATGGACTGGAAGATCTGGTCCTTTTTTCAATTTTCTAAATCTCAACCTTGACTAGATAATATGTAAATGTACATATTCAGTACAGTGTGCAATATTATTTGATCTTCTAAAATATTATCTAGGATGTGCTGTATTTAGTGTCTTTCCCCCTAAAGAAAATCCAGGGGAGTGTCTGCCTGGTAATTGTCATAATTCTGTTCTAAAAATGGGAAACACTGCAATATTCGATGGACAGTGAAAGAGCAAGGTTTCCAGTTTATTAGAATACGCATGTTGAGTCAAACATACTGAACAAAGCAAGAATTGCATAGATTTGAAGTCAAAGAATATCCGTAAGGTATTTCAACATATGCAAGAAAACTGCCATATAAGCTAGCACTTTATTAAACAATAGAGTGAATGAGATTTTCACCCCTACAGTGCCACCTCTGAGTGAATGCAGAGGTGCTGTAGAGCCCTTAGCCAGCCAGGGAAGAATTCTGTTGGTGCAGTTAAATCATAGGACAGCTGTAGGCTGTCAAACATGGGTCTCCTTGAAAGAGGGAGCATGCTGGGGCAAGGCTGATAGTTGGAGGGATAGGAGTGGGGTGTGCCAGTTTCTTCTTGGTGGCACCACCATCTACTGGAAGCCTGATCTGAGCCGCCATACCTTAAAGCAGTATCCCTTGGGTTGCTCTGCAGTTGTTTTCTGCGCCCAGAACCAGGACAGATCAAAGATGACTTAATATTCCCCCAGGACTTCAAATTAATAGCGAATAGTCAAAGCAGATCTTCTGCAAACAATCCATAAACTGAAAATTGTTGTTCCTATCTAATTGGCAAATACTTAGAAATGCAGACAATATACTAGTTATATAAACTAAATTCATAGTGAATATGATTGAAAATTAATAGTTCTGATATCTGTAATAGGAAACTAACTGATGTACACTTTGGGTTAAGCTAAAGGAGGAGTAGAGGAGGATGACTCCAAACTCCCAAAATGAAGGGGCTGTGCTGATGTCCCTTCTCTAGTGTCTCTTACTTAGAAATCAGCCCTTAAAACTCCAATTCCCTAGCAATAGTAGACTAAAACAACAACTCTAGTCCACATTAAGAAACCTTTCTCAATAAACAGGTACAATAGAACCTGTCTGGAATGGCGGTTATTTGTAATTCTGAAATGTTCTTAAGTCTGAACAAAATATTATGGATGTTCTTTCAAAAATTTACAACTGAACTTTGAATTAATGCAGCTTTGAAACTTTACTATGGAGAAGAAAAAAGTTACTTTTAACCATCTTAATTAAAATGAAACAAGCACAAAATAGTTTCCTTACCTCGTTAAATCTTTTTTTTAAAACTTTCCCTTTATTTTTTTAGTATGCTACAGTATTTGCTTTTTTGCTATGGGTACTTCCTGTTCCAAATGAGGTGTGTGGTTGTCTGGTCAGTTCATTTCTCTGAGGTTCTATTGATTTATGATTCCATTTCCATGTAAACTCACTTTGAATACTGCCATTTCCATGCAGAATATTGTGTAGGTTGTTTCCCCATTTGTTCAAAAGTGAGGCTCAGCACAAAATTCAGTTACAAGCATTATTTCTTGTCTGAGCATCACCATGCATCTCCTTCGCATTCAATTTGTATGCATTTTTTTCTTTTTTATCAGCAGAGAGTTAACCCTGTCTGACACTAGCACTAGCATCTATGGTCTTGAAGCTAGAGGACAGGGCTGGGAGTTAGGATAGTGAGTCCTAATCCTAAATACTTCAGTGTGTGACCTTGAGCAAGTCAACTTCTCAGTGCCTCCATTTCCTCATCTTTGAAATGGAGAAGGTTCTTTTATAAGACATGTAGTAAAATATGCCTATTTACGTAATTATAAAATACATAGGACCTGATTTCTGCTCATCTTATTTCTTCAGCTTTACCTGAGTTTTACTCCTTTAGAGGTCAGTTATGCCCATAAACCCTGATTGCAAAAGTTTCAGATTCTCCACTGCCAAAAGAACATGTACCTCTTGTACATATTCAGTGTGCTGACTATCTATAACCATGAAGTCTCCTCTATTACTGAATCAAGTCCTTGGCACAAATATGATAAAAGACATGCTGGCTGATGGGCTTAGATTAACAATGAACCTAGTAATTGTCCGGAAATATATATTTAATTCATAAAAAGTCTTAAATCATGACATAGTGATGGGGAAGTTTTCAAAAGAAAATGAAATACTAGTAATCACAAATTAATTGAGAATGTTGGAACTATTCTTTTTCTTGACAACGTAAAACTTTTTACCATTTCTTTGCCAACATCTTTTTTCAATTCAGTTTCCATTCTGTTTTTTAATTCTGTTTCAAGAGGAAAAGGTATAATTTGATAACTTTGATCACAAATGTTTAAAGAACTATGTAAGTAAAGTTAATTTCCCCTCCCATTAAGTAGAACCGATACACTAAACCAAAATATTGCAATAGTGGCTCTAGTATGATCACACCTGGAATGCCAAATTCTGTTTTGGAAAGATTGTTATGAAATGGTAATGACAAAATGAAAAGTGTTTGGAGAGGAGCAATCAAAATAATTTAGGCCCCCAATTAATCTCATCTTGCAGTTAGGCATATCCCTTATAAATCAGAACCTTAATTTGTTGGTGTGCTGGCTGATAAGAAAACAGTAAAACTAACAACTGTTTGGCTAAGGGGATGACTTTAGTGGGGCCATAAGTCCACTAAATAACTGAGGCTACATACAACAGAGAAATTACTGTAGAAGCAGAAATAGTTACTGTAAATTAATTTTCTTTGAATTCACATGTGTAAAAATATGAAAACTAATTTACACAGAATTTTTTTCTAGAAAGTCTATGCATTGAGTTTGGTCAGGAGCATGGAAATTTAGTTGGGGATTGGTCCTGCTTTGAGGGATGATTTAGTTGGAGATTGGTCCTGAGGTCCCTTCCAACCCTGATATTCTATGATTCTATGTAATGCTCTATGAGGCTATGCCTTTGTTGTAGAATTAATGTTTCAACAGCATTTTACGAAGTATAACTAGAAGTAATGGGATGGGATTAAGAAAGGGAAAATTTATACTGAACTTATTTCATTACTCTCTCTGTCTCCCTCCCTCCCAGCAATGGATTGTTTAGGTTGTGTAACAATCTCCCAATGGATGTGAAGGAAGCCATGTTACTTGCAACATCTCAAACTGTACTGGACAAAATATAATTAAATACATTGTAAGATAAAGTTGTTAAAATTGTCTTGCTTGCCTATTGCTCTGACCTCATTCACTTCTCTTTGGATTCCTCCATTGACTTCCCATTGTCATGCTGTCTGGAGTGGTTCATGACCATGAGTACCTACCTCAGGGCAGACTGTCAGAAAACAGGGCAGACACCCCAAACTGGTGGTATGTTCTATAATTAGATGTCACCAACCAGAAATTAATGTAAATTCCTGGATCAATATATCAGTCCTACCATAGAGACACAGACAGTCCCCTTAGGCTCTCCAATATATCTTGCCATTTAGGCAAGCTGGATTTAGTGATCAATGGTCACTTACACCAAAAATCACAAAATATTCAGGTTCCTTCTACTCCCAAGAGACCAGTTACTTATCCAAGATCAATTGGTACACCAGATCTTATGCCAAAGACAACATCTGTAGCCAATCCTGTAATAAACTATCTAAAGATTTATTGACTAGGAAAACTAGGAAAAAGAAATTAGTTATTTACTGGTTAAAGCAAGCAAACCTGTGCACACAAATGAGTTACCATCTATGGTTTCTAAAGGTGTAGTAATCTGTCTGTTCAAAATGTCTTTGACCTTGGGGATCTCTGCTTTAGTTTGGCGTCTCTGGCCCTGTGAGAGTTCAAACAGCAAAGAGATGAAAAAATTTCTTGTGACCCTGTTTTATCTTTTATGTTTGGCCTTCCAGACCATGAAACAAGCACCCTTGAGCATAGCCTTTCCAAGGTGTGATAGAGCCATTTACCAGTACTTTGTATTGTGATGTTCTTTAATGGCTGTTTAATCTTGATAGGTCTCCTGAATGGACAAGGGGGACAATTCCCATGCTTGCGTTCACAAGTTCAGAGCAAACATTTTCAATGTTATAAAGCAAAACATATATTTTCTTATAGCATGGAATACAGACATTGCAAGTGAGATTAATGCATGCAGAAATTGACAAGCATTTAGACTCATAGACTTTAAGGTCAAAAAAGACCATGATGATCTTCTAGTCAGACCGTCTGCACATTGCAGGTCACAGAACCTCACCCACCCACTCCTGTAATAGACTCCTAATCTCTGACTGAGTTACTGAAGTCTACAAATCATGATTTAAAGATGTCAAGTTACAGAAAATCCATCATTTACACGTTTTTAAACCTAAAAGTGAGCTATGCCCCATGTTGCAGAGGAAGGCAAAGCCTCCACCCCAGGGTCTCTGCCAATCTGACCCTGGGGGGAAATTCCTTCACAACCCAAAATATGGCAATCAGTTAGACACTGAACGTGTGGGTAAGACCCACCAGGCGAACAGCTGGGAAAGAATTCTCTGTAGTAACTCAGAGCTTCTCCATCTAGTGTCCCATCACCAGCTATTGGAAATATTTGCTGCTAGCAGTCACAGATGAGCTATATTTCACAGAGTCTAAACACTAAATGCATTATTATATTACTATTCTGAACAAAACTAACATAAAGGTGAGTTGGCTTGATTTCCATTTATGTATTTCTCAGTTCTTTGAAAACACCTATGGCCTTGGCAAAATCTGGCACTTGGTTTACCGGCGTCACACCCATTATCCACCATATCAAGTTTAAACTTCTTAGGCCAAATTCTCATCTCACTTATATCAGTTTACATCAAAGCCGCTAGATTAGTGGTGGGTGAACCACAGCGACTGGGAGCTGTGGGCGGCTATGCCTGCGGATGGTCAATGTAAACAAACTGTCTTGTGGCCCGCCAGCAGATTACCCTGACAGGCTGCAGGTTGCCCACCACTGCACTAGATCACAGAAATAATCTACGTTACATAGTGTAAAACTGATGTGAGGAGAATCAGAACCATTATCTTTGCCTTCATGGCCCTACACAATTTGCCTTGGCCTATATTTCCAGCTTGGCCTTTTATTGTGATAGATTTATCTTTTGACCAATGTCATTTCATGGTTATTTGGCTAGTGGAACACTATCAATTACTTACTTTAGGGTCCATTGGTTGAGGCCAGGTTTGAATTTTATGTGATGGCTAAATTAGGGACGACTGAATTTAAATGGAACTTAAATGGAATGCTCACCTGCATTCCCCAAGCCTTAACAGTATAGAGGAAGGGCATTACCAAGGAGATGCACTGTTTGTTAGTTTCATTCCCCACAGCAGAACGAAGAATAGTCATTGGTTCAACTCTTCCTAATGACGGAGGCTTGACTCTGGATGGATGGCCAAGCCAACACCTAATGCTTCTTAAACTATCCCACCTAGAGATCACTCTCAAACTGAATTAGATAAAGGCTCACACAAATGATTAAAATAGAGGGAAACAAGGGGAGGGACTTTCACCACACCACCTCTGGAACAATAGGTCTGCTTACCCAAGCCTGGGTGAAAAGTGACAGGCTGACCTCTATTTTTGGAAGAGGAGAGAAAGCTGCAGTAACCTCTGTTATCATTACGTTAACACCAAAGAGATCTGACTAGGTGATCTTAGCTATGTAATTTCTCCAAAACTTTGAGGAAATGTGTTAAGTGTGGGAAATGAGGCATCATTGTTTCTGTGGCTCTCATTTGGGCTCCAGAAGGAAGCATAAGACTTTTGTATTAAAAGAGGAGCCAAAAGCAGAGTTTTCAGGCCAATGGAGGTACATCCTGGAGGTGCAGTTGGTTTCTGTGTAGTTACCCTTTGCAGTTAGCTTAGCTTTATGATCTCTTCAATGCAAGTTGCCCCATTAATTTAGAATCTCTGGACTCTAGTTGTGGACCCTATATCCCCTCCTTCCTTCCCCTCTTTGGTTTGCCTGAGCAGAGAGCTATCTCCCATAACATTGAATGATCTGCCCAATATGGAGCTTGTCTGCTCAGAACCAAGGTCTTGGATCTGATGGCCTCTGCATTCAACTTTACTGCCTTTAGGAATGGAGCCTGAGGTTCACTCCAGGAATACTTGGATCCATGGGGCTTCTATCAAGCCTTGGCCAATTAATCCTTTTAATTTTCCCAGCTCTATTACTGCTCTATGAATGATTGTCAAATAGTCTCTACCTAGGCCTCTTTTACACCTACTAAATAATGGGGCCTCTGTATTTCTCGTATAGGTCCTGGATCTCTTGGCATGCTTAGCTTATGGGGATTGGTGAGCTATGGGCTTAGTTCTCCAGGGGAAGATCCAGGAAGACAAATGGCCCTTCTGCTTTGTCTTCAGGTTTTCCTCCTTTAAATGAAGAGCCCTTTCAGCTTTCTTTCCATGTCTGCATACCCTGCTGAGAGATCTTCCTGTTCTTACCAATTCCTCAGCTGATGAAATAGGATCCATTTCCTCAGTCTCTTGTTCTGATGCCTTTAAACATTTATGAGATTATATATTTTGAATAGTACAAGCTTTAGATAATAGTGTTTTCCTCAAGGCAGGTAATTTTGCACCTGGCATCCTGGAGCTGTCCCATAAAAGAGGGTGTGATGGAAATAACAAAGGCCTTTTGGTTAACCTTCTTCAACTGAGAACTTCAGTCATATTTTTTCCATATATTTATAAGTGCCTTAAAATAGCAGCTTATACTAGAGTGCCTCTCAACCATAACAATAATGCTGTTGGCATAATGCAGTGATCTGCTCCTTCAAATGCTGTTAGCTAGAGCACTCTAGCAGAATTAGTCTTTTTACATCACATTACGTGTTGTACAGTTATGTTCGGTAAATAAACCTCTTCATGATATAATTTGATAATAGGTGCTGTAAGTTTGGGGCTTAATGCAACTCAAGAGATTGACCATCTAGTCATGTTTTAATAATAATAATTATGTAATCTCATAGTGCCTTTCATCAAAATGACCCTGGATAGCGTTACAATTTTATACTGTATAAAAACAGATTACCTTTGATTTTAAGAACAGATAATTTTGTTTATCCATTAGGGAATAATGCCACATTATTTTTCTTACACTGGGGCACTCACTTGTACCTTTATAGAAATACTTGAACAGCCATTTGTAAGAAAAATAATGTGGTATTATTCCGTTACATTTTTGGTTTATAAAATAATAACCTTACCTAACAACATGATGTGTATTCACCCATGGGGCAGAACAAAAGAGCTGTTTAGTGACAACCTTGCACAAGAGTTTAGAAACGAATGCTTTATGTAACTGATTTTTACATACTGGAGCTTGGTCAAATGGTAAAGCATTTTACGCAAAATGTATGCAAAGTATTCCAGTGATTTTTTTTTCAGGATTTTGCACCCCAATATTTTCTGGGATGAAATTACTAACAATTACTGATAACGAAGCAAGCAAAAACCTAAAAAGTCACTTTCACATGAATATAGCAATTTTTTGAAATGCTGGAGAGGGCATCCACTAAAAGCTGTTAAGTGCTAGGAATTGGGAGGTCCTGAATCCCTTATTTATTTAGGTCCTGATTCAGGATATTTCTGCATGAGTAGTCCCACTGGCTTTGACTGGACTACTTCTGCACTTATTTAAGCATATGCTTCCATACCATCTTGAACTGGGGCTTCAGATTGCAATTCTATACAGTTTACCATGCAGTTTACAAAGTGAGAAAAGACAGCTCTACTTCAAAGAGCTTACGCTCTGAAAGACTGTAGTGTTACAAATCCTGTACCCAATCTAGTGCAAGCCATTATGGGATGGTCTCAACATTCTGGAGTTACCTGGTTCCCAGGAGACTGAAAAAGTGTATGTAGATTTTATGCCCGTTGAGGCAAGAACCTTACCTTTTGAGAGTCAAGGGGGGATAGAGTTGTAAAGCAACCAGCATACTTCTGATGTCTGTAAAAATAAGTCAATATTTGGCTTGTGTAACACACCTGAAGTTTGACTTTCATAACAAATTTGAAATATAAATATTTTTCTCTTTTTCCTTCCCCCTCTCAAACATTGGAGATTATGATAACAATATACAGAATAAAGAACAGGAGTACTTGTGGCACCTTAGAGACTAACAAATTTATTAGAGCATAAGCTTTCGTGGGCTACAGCCTACTTCATCGGATGCATAGAATGGAACATATAGTAAGATATATATATATATATACACACATACAGATAAGTTGGAAGTTACCATACAAACTATGAGAGGCTAATTAGTTAAGATGAGCTATTATCAACAGGAGAATAAAACTTTTGTAGTGATAATCAAGATGGCCCATTTAGATAGTTGACAAGAAGGTGTGAGGATACTTAACTTTAGGGAAATAGATTCAATATGTGTATTGACCCAGCCACTCCCAGTCTCTACTCAAACTCAAGTTAATGGTATGTAGTTTGCATATTAATTCAAGCTCAGCAGTTTCTCCTTGGAGTCTGTTTTTGGAGTTTTTCTGTTGCAAAATTGCCACCCTTAAATCTTTTACTGAGCGGCCAGAGAGGTTAAAGTGTTCTCCTACCAGCTTTTGAAAGTTATGATTCCTAATGTCAGATTTGTGTCCATTTATTCTTTTGCATAGAGACTGTCTGGTCTGGCCACTGTACATGGCAGAGGGGCATTGCTGGCACATGATGGCATATATCACATTGGTAGATGTGCAGGTGAATGAGCCCCTGATGGCGTGGCTAATGTGATTAGGTCCTATGATGGTGTAGGGGCAAGGTTGCGGAAGATTGGTGAGGAGCTAGGAGGTGGACTGAGAATGTGACTGGATGTAAGCGGAGGATGCAAACAGTTTCAATGAACTTTGTCCGACAGACCCTGCCAAAAGATATTGTAGCATAGGTCAGCATATTTTTGCCTGTAAATGAGTCAGTTTATGTGATAAGCATAAATTGTACATATAAGAATGTAGCCAGCTGTTGATCCCATGTAACCCCAAGATAAGCACGGAGAATATAGTGCTGCAGAGGACTCCCCCCAGTGGAGTCCTGCCTGGTCAGCTGT
This sequence comes from Lepidochelys kempii, assembly GCF_965140285.1. Taxonomy (NCBI): domain Eukaryota; kingdom Metazoa; phylum Chordata; order Testudines; family Cheloniidae; genus Lepidochelys; species Lepidochelys kempii. Next base: position 59,084,013 of record NC_136384.1, read on the forward strand.
CCCGAACAGCCAGAGTCCCCTGCAGCCCCTCCATGCATCCTAGGGGCTCCCTGCATAGATTGGAGCGTAAGTTCTTCCTTCCTTCAATAAAGCATAGTTTACTATTCTTAGGCCTGAGTGTCATCCTTTCGCTGGTATCTTTCCCAGCCCTTGAGGGCTCAATTGGCGTCATGAACAGGATGCCAACAGGGGGATGCCTCTTTGGGGAAGGAAGGATAAGCGGGAGGGAGAGAGCCTCATCCCCAGGTGGCCCACCACGGGACGGTGGGCACCGGTGACTCGCAAGCTGGTGGGGTTGGTTGCCCCCGTCGCATGGCCAGAGCTAGAGCAGGAGCCGGGGGTTACCCCAGTTAGGCTGGAGGAACTGATATCCAAGCTCTGGCTGGACAAAGTAGGACCTTTGGAGCGAAAAGCGGCGGGTAACCTGGGATGGGTCTTCCTGACCGCGCTCCGCGTGGTGGTCAAGGTGCTGCTGGTTCAGTGCCAGAGGACAGGAAGATTAGAGGCTGATTTGCAGCAAGCAAACGAGGCCCGTTCATTAACCCAAGAAGTCATCACTAGTACGGCTGAACGGGCCGATTGGTTAGAGCACTGCTGCGCTGTTATGGCAGCTCGCATTGCGAACCGACGACGGCGAAAGGGAGGACGGCAAGACATGTGTCCCCTTGCCGTACGCGCACTGGTACGCAAAAGTGACTGGGATCCAGACACCTGGGATGGGGACATTTAGGAGACAAGCGAGGACAAATCCCCGAGGAGGGGGACGGCGGGAAGGCGGGACTGTACCCACACCTGTGGTCTGTTGTCGAGACACAATACGAGGAAATAACCACTACCATTAAAGGTCTGCTCCAGGCAGACATCATTCACCCCGCCATGAGCACATTTAACAGACCAATTTGGCCAGTCCATAAAAAGGATGGAACCTGGCGCATTACAGTAGACTACCGCAACCTGAATAGAGTTACCCCAATCCTGACAGTGGCAGTTCCCGACATGGATTCCATCATGGAGCACCTCGCTACGTGGGTAGGGCAGTGGCATGTCGTGGTGGACTTGGCAAATGCCTTCTTCTCCATTGCCATTGCCCCACAGAGCCAGGATCAATTTGCCTTTACATGGGAGAATCGGCAGTACACGTTCACTGTGCTGCCTCAGGGCTACAAGCATAGCCCTACCATCTGCCACCAGTTGGTTAGTCGAGACCTGGAGCAAGTGACTCTTCCAGACGGAGTGGTACTAGAGCACTATACTGATGATGTCCTGCTGAGCGGGCCCCATGAGGTGGCACTCTCTGAGGCCAAGAACAATGTGTTGCAGGCTCTGGCAGCCAGGGGATGGGCTGTCAACCCTAGTAAAATCCAGGGGCCCAGCCAGAAGATGATCTTCTTGGGAATACTTTGGTCAGGGCCTCAACGTAAGATCCCACAAAAAGCCATCGAAACAATTACCCACTTTCCAGAGCCCACTAACGTAAGCCAAGCCAAAACGTTCCTGGGCCTCCTTGGGTATTGGCGTACATTTATTCCCCAACTAGGGTACATCTTGCCGGAAGTCTGAAAGAAAGCCACGTTTAATTGGGGGGCCCAGCAGCATGCCGCATTCCAGCAGGCTAAAGAGGCACTCAGCCAATACGCAGTGCTGAGCCCAGGCAGACGAGGCACCCCCTTCGAACTCGAGGTAACGGTGGTTGACCACCTGGCCTTGTGGGGGCTGTGGCAGCAAGCTTCATCTTGAAAGGAGCCCATAGGGTATTGGTTGTGATCCCTGTGAGGCTCGGCTGATTGTTATACACCCCTTGAATAGCAGCTGCTTGCAGTAGTGTGGGCCCTGCAGCAAACTGAGCCCATAATGGGTGTGGAGCCTGTAAAGGTGTGTACCCCGCTTCCGATTATGGGTTGGGTCCAGGACGAAAGCCCAGTCACACGGACTAGGGTTGCCCAGACTCAAGCCCTATGGAAGTGGAAACACTACCTGCAGCTGCGTATGCAAATGACCCAGGCAAGCATTACCGATGCGCACGTGCGGCTTTTGGGTGCTGTCACCATCGAGGAACTGCCCTCCGGGGACCAGCACACTTATGCCCCCACCCTGGTCAAAGTGCCTCAACCCCCCTGTATGGAGGCCCCTCCCTACGCCTCCTTAACCAAACAACGAGAGGTCGCGTGGTTTACTGATGGATCGACCTCGTACAGGGGGGCAGAATGATGGTGGCGAGCGGCCACATATAATCCCTGCCTTGAGGAAATACTGTTCGAAACTGGTCCTGGCCTGTCTAGGCATTGGGCTGAGCTACGGGCAGTGTTCATGACCATCACAGAGAACCCAGGGCCCCTTTATCTGTATACAGATAGCTGCGCAGCCTACAGAGGCATGACACAGCAGATGGCTGTCTGGCATGCGGCTGGCTGGAAGGTGCATGACAAACCCCTTTGGGATTATGACATGTGGCCTGCTATTTGGAATGCCTGTAGGCAGAGGCCCGTTGCTGTTCGTCATCTAGACGCCCACCTGACAGAGGAATCAGAGGAGGCCTGGTTCAACAGAGAGGTAGATGACATAGTCACAGTATATGTAGTAGCTGCCCCCGGCCTGGCCGGGTGGAGCCGTAATCTCCTCCAGGCCATGGCTGTGGTCAATGAATGCCCTCTGTACAGCTCCACCCCGTACACTAGATTCAAGGGGGAGGTCATCGAGTGGCCCCGTGTGTTGCGAGTGCAGCGCTTGCACCCTCAAGCCCATCTCCCCATTCGGGCCACCCCGGGAAGCACTGGTCTCCATCTGTAGGTCCCTCAAGAGGGCCTCACTCTACAGTCCAATAGCCGGAACCTCGTAAATACTGGCTTAGCCATAGGGTTCCTGCAAGGCATTATGGGCGCATTGCCCCACGCAGCAGTCTGGCCCTTAAGGGCATAGATGTTGCGGCGGGAGTAATTGACATTGACTATACCGGGGAGGTTAAGGTGCTGTTGGTTCACAGTGGCCCGCAGGCAGTAGTAACCCTCCCGCAAGGCGAATGTATTGCGCAGTTGATTTGCGAGCACATTGGGTTGCCTGATGTCCAGGAGGTCGATGCACTTGCACCCACCACTCGAGCGGGAGGGTTCGGCTCGACTGGACGTGCAGTTTGGGTCCACGACCCCACCAAACATAACCCGCTCGAAGGGGAAATTCTAGCTGGTGGTCCCCGGGACACTCACCTCGTACTGCTAAAAGGGGAAGATGCCCCAATTTATGTGCCCTCTAAGTGTCTTTCTTCCAGGCAACCATAACCGCCACACTGCAGTTTGGGCAGGTCCGTGGAGTGTCCTGGCCGTGCCACCCAAAGGCTGACACCTACGATGGCCCTACGGTGTGTTCTCTATGGCATGATCCTCAAAATAATCTTCACTGCAATAGGTGCCGAAGCCACATGGCACCACGACTCGGCTGTCCAGTGGATGCCATTGGTGGCACTAGCAGGTAACAAGTTGGACTGTTGGTACTGCACACATGCCCCCCAGTTGGCAAGCGCTGGCATTCCATGGGCTGCATTGCTGAGGAATGAATCCTGGACCCTTAATGACACCACTTTTCTCACTAAGTATAATGAAACGCCCCCTTACCGGTGCCAAGGGACACCGGTAGTGATACTGGGGGACGCGTATTGGTGTGTTCAGCGGCCTTCGGCGACGGACACCGCTCGTCCCGTTGGAAAACTTCCCCGTTCCTCGTGCGCATTGATAGCAGAATACCTGCCAGACACTGGGCAGTTTAACGTTACTGCTGGCCCACCGGAAATGCACAGTGAGTGGATGGCCGGAGAGGCGTGGGTCTCGAGTGACAATTGCTCCAGTTCCTCCAAAACCAATATGACTTATACCAATGGCACCACCCTCTGCCATCGGTGGTGGCGTTGGGGCGAGTGGGGACCTGTGGTTTTCTGTATTCCTACAATGCCAGTGCCCCCATATGGAGAACACCCCTCAGCACAATTAGGTGCGGGCAAACCCTGCGTGCACATTACTGGTCTCAGTGTGACCAAAGCTCCGATAGTTGGTGTCGCAATACCTCAGATAGCACATAGTTCCCCATGGCAGGATTGCCGGGGCTGTACTGGCTATGTGGCCATTGGGCATATAAAACCCTACCCAACCAATGGTGTGGATGGTGCCCGTTGGGACGGCTCCTCCCCTATACGTATGGAATGCAAACCATGCATGCTCATGCAGTGCATAATTACATATTGGTGGCGCGTCCATGACAGAGCCCAAATCTCATTGTGCAGAGACTCACGGGCTTCCATCAGTTTGTCCGCGCTTTCCTCCCCTAGCTAGGAGTGGCCGAACTGGAGCAGGCTATTGTAAATCATTCAGTCACATTAGAGATTATAGAGAATAATACCCTAGATGCAATCCAAGCCTTGCAATTAGAAGTAGCTTCTTTGTCACAGGTTGTATTACAGAATCGTATGGCGTTGGACTACTTATTAGCCGCTCAAGGTAGCATTTGTAACTTGAATAATGAACGTTGTTATTTTTACTTAAATCGGGATAAGCCATCGAGACTGATGTTCATAATATGATGGACCACTTGAAGGTGTTACATGACGTAGGCTCTGAGGCTTCTGTATGGGATGACCCTTGGTGGTGGCTAACCTCCTGGCTTCCGGATCTTGGCGCTTGGGGGAGACGCATCGGGCTCCTACTATTGATTGGATTACTGGGCTTTGTATGCGTGTTTGTCATTCTTCAATGCTGCGTGAATTGCTCCTCCACCCTCCTGGCCCGACTGGCAACCCCCAAACCAGTGCTCATGCTCGAAGTGTGCTGGTGGGAGTAACTAATACACCTCAGTCCACCAAGGGGTGGAGTGTAGGGGCAAGGTTCCGGAAGATTAACGAGGAGCTAAGTAGTGGACTGAGTACATGACTGGATGTAAGCGGAGGATGCAGGCAGTTTCAATGAACTGTGTCCGACTGACCCTGCCAAAAGATATTGTAGCATAGCTCAGCATATTTTTGCCTGTAAATGAGTCAGTTTATGTAATAAGCATAAATTGTACATATAAGAATGTAGCCAGCTGTTGATCCCATGTAACCCTGAGATAAGCGCGGAGAATATAGTGCTGCAGAGGACTCCCCCCAGTGGAGTCCTGCCTGGTCAGCTGTCCTGAACAGCCAGAGTCCCCTGCAGCCCCTCCGCGCATCCTAGGGGCTCCCCGCATAGATTGGAGCGTAAGTTCTTCTTTCCTTCAATAAAGCATAATTTACTATTCTTAGGCCTGCATGTCCTCCTTTCACTGGTGTCTTCCCCCCCCCCCAGCCCTTGCGGGCACAGATGGTGTCACTTGAATAAATATGTGGACAGAGTTGGCATCAGGCTTTGTTGCAAGGATAGGTTCCTCGGTTAGTGTTTTTGTTGTGTGGTGTGTGGTTGCTGGAGAGTATTTGCTTATTGAAACTACTGGGGCGGAATTTAGCCTTCTGAAATACTTTAAAAATAAACTCAACTTCATTCTAACTTTCATTATAATTCTGGCAAATAAAAAGTATCGTGAGTTTATTCAGTGACTCTTATGGTTCCAGGCATGATCATTTTACAAAAATAGTGCTTTAAGGATTAACTAATATACTTAATGTTTGAAAAATGTTGAAGGCACACAGACCTCCGATGACAGTGGAAATTGGAAACTACAGCACTGTAACCCCTCTTTGCATTATTAACTAGCTTAAGATTTTATTAGAAATAAGCAGTACTCTATAAGTAAGGGCTGCTCTGCATTAATATATGATGGGCACACATGAAAAAATTAGATTAATTTTTGGATAAACATCCAAAAGTTTGGCTGCTTAATTGATCCTTTTTCTGGGACTACTTTGACTCCTTCCAGGCTCTTTCTCTCTTTCTCACACACAAAATCTTCCAGCGTCCTCAGCTCGCCATATCTTGATATTTTTTCCATCTGCAGCAGTGAGCTAGAGAGGTGGGATGGCTGGGGAGCCCGTCATTTTCCTTTAAGAGAATCTCCCTGTGCCAGGGAAATGCTCTAGGAATTTTCAGCAGATTAGTCCCTCTGTGCGCTGCCTTAGTGATGCAAAGAGATGGTGACTCACTTGAGAATCTGGCCCATAGCATTCAAAAGGGGTTGTCAGGGGATCACACACTTTACATTTTGCTCTGTGCAGCCTATTTTGCCCTTAATTTTCTTTGTAACTTTCTGAAGAGTTACAATTTTCAAATTCTCCCAACTCAGCTGAACTCAAACCAATTTTCCTTGAACGTCAAGACCCTTCTTCTCTCTCAACAGGAGACATCAAATATTCACTGATATTTTCCCACTCTAACCCTTTTGAAGACAAAGATAACTTCTCTTCTGGCTTACTTCATTCTAAGGAGGAGAGAGTTATCTCACTTTCTGGTCCTCTGTAATTCAAACTATGCCTCCTGCTGTTGCTGCTTGGGGGGGAAACATAAGATGGTCTCTACAATCTTATCGCTTTGAGGTAATTGTTGGTCTCTATCCATTCCTCTTAAGAGCTAGTTTTACTGCAGCATCCCTGAAGTGACTTAGAGATTTAAAGGGATTTTTTTTCTATTTTCTGGCTTTCTTAAAGTGAATAGGTAAATGTTTCAAAGCATATCACATGCGTCATTTAAAGATGACCAAATAACTGAAGAATGCATCCAGATCAGAGAATAGGAAGCAGTAGCTATAAGGGTGCCCACTTGTTCCTGCTGCACAGCTGCGCTGCACTGAGGGCTCAATTCATCATATTCATGAAATCCATATCTGTCCTATCTAGGGAAATCAAAGGGGGTAAATTTAAATTGACACAGAGTGAAGGCAGATGGGAGTCGTTTACCTGGGTTACATACACAAAGGATGTTATTTTCTCTGTTTAGATTCAGCCTATTCTTCTCTCATTCAATCACTAATGTGGTGAGCAGTAGTTGACATTCTGTCAGTTCACCATAACCTCACGTTCTAGCTGTGGAGCACAGTATGGTCTCAACAAAAAGTTTTTCTCAGCTAACCTCATTGACAGATCCTGCACCACATTGATCAGTGAAGGAGAAACTATTTAACTGAAAAAACTATAGTAAATGAGATAAAAATTAAGATGTAGAAGATAAATATCTGATGTGGAAGTAGATATTTCCCCCTTTAATGGATGTTAGGATATAGATATTCAGGCCTGTCTGTAAAGGCCTCTACTCTAAGAATTTAGGTGTATTCTTATCACTTGGCTAGTTAGAGGTATAAAAGAAAGAATCAAAATCACTGTCTGCCAATGTAAGGTCCTTCTCTTACTGTGACAGTCTGAGACCCTGTTCTTAGGCTAAGGCCTTTAGCTAAGCAGCAGAGGCAGCCATAAGCTGGGAAGCGACCGGTGACCTCCTCATATTCCAAACTAGTCACATTGAAATAAGGTGCTATTGGGCTGTTAGGAATACAGTCCTGTCCTGATAATGCCTGTCGCCTCCAGAGAAAGGGAAGTGCCTAGAAGATGTAAAAGGAAACTTAGTTTGATAGCATCCTGTCTGGCAAGAACTCACTTATCAATAGCTGGGATGTGAAATCCTCATTTCTGTGTTTGTTCTATCACTGTAGTTCCCATTTCCCCATTGTTTGTCTGTATAATATCTGTCTGGTTCTGTGATTGTTGCTGTCTGCTGTATAATTAATTTTTCTGGGTGTAAACTAATTAAGGTGGTGGGATATAATTGGTTACATATGTTACAATCATGTTACAATATGTTAGGATTGGTTAGTTAAATTTTAGTAAAATGATTGGTTAAGGTATAGCTAAGCAGAACTCAAGTTTTACTATATAGTCTGCAGTCAATCAGGAAGTGAGTGGGTTTGTGTGTGTGTGTGGGGGGGATGGGAACAGGGAATGGGGGTGGGGAAATTGGAATCATGTTTAGCTAAAGGGGGAAATGGGAACAGGGACACAGGTAAGCTGGGAAGGGGGACACTAAGGAAGGAAACTGGAATAATGCTTGCTGGAAGTTCACTGCAATAAACATTGAATTGTTTGCACCTTTGGACTTCGGGTATTATTGCTCTCTGTTCATGCGAGAAGGTCCAGGGAAGTAAGTGGGTGAAGGAATAAGCCCCCTAACAATGGAGACCAGATATAGTACTTTTGTCTCAGATGGAGCATTGTCTATTATTGGGATTGGGATTCAGGTCTCCTAAATCCTATTTTTGGCTCTGCCACTTGGTCATTGTGAGAACCTGGGCAAGTCATGTTAACCTCTCAAAGCCTGAATTTTCCCATCTATAAAGTGGGCATGATATTTTCCTGACTCTCAGAGATGGAGTTGAATGTATGTGTGATGAGGGCTTTCGTCTTGGTTAGGTTGTTCCAAACTGTTACAAACTTAAAGGAGGGAAGAATTGCTTCAGTGCACAGATCTCTCCCAAACACCTTTATTAGCACTGCGGCGTGTTGTGATGATGTGGTGCAAGGCCTGAAGGGGTAAATTAGGCCAGTTAACTTTAGGCTGCACCTACGGCACGCTAGGGCCTAATTGCTGATGAAATCCATTGGAGGGAGGAGCTGGACGGGAACTATAAAAAGAAGAAGTTGGTTGACTGCAAGGAGGAAAAACTTGCAGTCATACTCCTAAATACGAGGAGGAAAAGTAGGAAGCAGTCCAGGGAAGGAACAGTGAGGGCTGAGAGAGCAAAAGCCCAGACCTGCTAGGTTGAGGGTCCCTGGACTGGAACCCAGAGTAGAAGCCGGGCCTGGGTTCCCCTGTTGGAGTGACACTGTAGGGATAGCGCATTTGGGGATGGCTGGAAGCAGTCTGGAAACAGACTTTAATGATACCCTGGGAGGGGGGACAACTTTTATGTAATTTAGCTGGAGAGTTAAACCATGAAGAAGAAAGTGCTGCAGCTCCTGGAACATGAGAGGCCATGGAATAAGTAAGGAAATGTCAGGCTGAGTAACCACAGGAAGAGGGGGTCAGATCAGGTGGCTGAGCTAATTCCCCAGATGAGCCACAAGGAGGGGCCACCAAGTGGTGAATAGAGCAGACCCAGTCACACATTGCAGGGCACGGGGATTCTGTACAAGAGCAGTCAGTAGGAGTATGACATAAATTTTAAATGACCGAAAGAAACTCTACTTCTGACTGCCCCTCCTTTCTCAGCTTGTTAGCATTGCAGGCTACTTCCTGGGCCTATCCACAGCCCTGAGCTCTGATTTTGCTGCTATTGCTACAGCAATAGCTGCATGTCCCCTATCCACCAGCCTGCTCAGTTCCTTCTCAAATGGATTTATTTCCTCCAATCAGACTTTGTACATGTACTTTCCTAAGCTAAAATATTCCTTGGGTAGCTAAAGAAAATGGGAAAGAGATCTTAGTCACTGTGGAGAGTTCTCTCAAAACATCCACTCAATGTGCAGCGGCAGTCAAAAAAGCGAACAGAATGTTGGGCATCATTAGGAAAGAGAGAGATAATAAAACAGAAAATATCATATTGCCTCAATATAAATCCATGGTACACCCTCATTTTGAATACTGTGTGCAGATGTGGTTGCCCCATCTCAACAAAGATATATTGGAATTGGAAAAGGTTCAGAAAAGGGCAACAAAAATGATTAGGGTTATGGAACAGCTTCCATATGAAGAGAGATTAATGAGACTGGGACTTTTCAGCTTGGAAAAGAGATGACTAAGGGGGGATATGATAGAGGTCTATAAAATCATGCCTGGTATGGAGAAAGTAAATAAGGAAGTGTTTTATACTCCTCCTGATAACACACGAACTAAGGGTCACCAAAAGAAATTAATAGGTAGCAGATTTAAAACAAAGAAAAGGAAGTATTTCTTCACACAATTCATAGTCAACCTGTGGAACTGTTTGCCAGAAGATATTGTGAAGGCCAAGACAATAACAGGGTTCAAAAAAGAACTAGATAATTCATGGAATATAGGTCCATCAATGGCTATTTGCCAGGATGGGCAGGGATGGTGTCCCTAGCCTCAGTTTGCCAGAAGCTGGGAATGGGTGACAGGGAATGGATCACTTGATGATTACCTGTTCTGTTCATTCCCTCTGGGTCACCTGGCATTGGCCACTGTCGGAAGACAGGATACTGGCCAAAATGGACCTTTGGTCTGACCCAATATGGCCGTTCTTATGATCTTGTGAAAATAAAATCCACAAATTAGGTGGAAGAGAGCGGCTAGATCAAGCCTCATTGGGGGGCTGCAGGGGCTGGACTTTCTTAAAGCTAGGAGTGAAGTTAGTGGTAAAATAATTTACAAGGAGCTCTCTCTGCTCCATTCTTTACAAAAAGCTTTCTGTTCTCACTTCACATCTTTCCATCGCCTCTGTAAAAACAAAAAACAAACAAGAAAAAAAATCATTTAAATGTAAAAAGAAAAGAAGTACTTGTGGCACCTTAGAGACTAACAAATTTATTCGAGCATAAGCTTTCGTGAGCTACAGCTCACTTCATCGGATGCATTCAGTGGAAAATACAGTGGGGAGATTTATATACATAGAGACGTGAAACAATGGGTGTTACCATACTTTTCCACTGAATGCATCCGATGAAGTGAGCTGTAGCTCACGAAAGCTTATGCTCAAATAAATTTGTTAGTCTCTAAGGTGCCACAAGTACTCCTTTTCTTTTTGCGGAAACAGACTAACACGGCTGCTACTCTGAAACCATTTAAATGTGGTGTTTTATCTATGTTTGCTATTTATAAACTATCTCATCATACTCACAAATACAAAATATAGAGTCTCCAAGGTAGAAAAAGCACTTAACTGTACCAATTTGGGGTTTGTAAAACTGGAATAAGTCTCCAAAGTATGAAATGTTCAATTATTTGAAGTGGCTGAGTTTGTTTTGTGAACATTTCACTCAAACACAGCATTGATCACTGCCTATCTTGCTGATCTTCAAGCCACACACACACACCAGCTACAAAGAGATTACAGTACAGCGATTTTGCTCTGAATCTGTTGACTTTTGACTCAACTCACTCATTATCACCAATCTACCAAAGAGATTACTGAGAAAGTAAGGGCCAAATTCACATGGAATGAGTGCAGAATCTGTGGTACAGTTTCTGCACAGTGCATAAAAATGCGTTCTATAGGATGGAAGTCAGAATTTTTGCCCAAATGTCAAGAGCTTTTGTAGGAGAACTCAGGGGTTTATACTCTATGCTTTAAGGACTAGTTTCAGCCCTCATTGAAATCAATGGGAGTCTTTCCATTGGCTTCAGTGCCAGTTGTGTCAGATCTAAAGTGTCCAGTGAAAATTTGCAGCAGTTCTAACTTTGTGAGATCCCCAACATTAAAGCAATGGCATCTTCCCTCCTCCCCCGCCCCCCACTTTGTTTTGACACTCTGGTCTGTGAAAATGAAGTATTTTATAAAGTGTGTAAGTAGTTTGCAATCTGTGTAAATGTTTTGACACTTGTATACTGCATGTCTTCCTTTTATGTATATAAAATAATTGCTCTACCATCCATCATGTTATCAACCCGTGACAAACTGCATATATTTCAACAAAACTGTGCTATTTTTTATTTGTTTTCTCTCTGATATTCCAGCTACTTCCTTTGATTTGAAATTTTACAGACTTCAAAAGTCCATTGTAGAGGCAGGGGGAGGTTACTTTGTTCTTGGTTTATCTTCCTAAAAGAGATTGGAAATAAAAGGAAGGGAGCAAAAAATGTGTGATTAAAAATTCCATAAAAAATTAAAGCTTTCTTTTAAATAAAACAGATGTTGCTGTTTTCTTTTCTTGTACCTAAAATTGATTATCTCTCATAATTAACCAATATACTTCTCATTTTTTGAAATATAACAGCAGTAGTAATTGATTCTTCATTAACTATCGAGTTTATTGGACTTTTAGTCAATTAATTTAAACAATGGAACTTCAAAAAGGTCTCAGAATTTCACTCTACTTCAGTTCATTTTTATAACATTAAGAAATATCAAACATTTGAAAAACCAGCAGTATTACCTTTAAAAAGTTGCCCGTTTTGCCCCACTGAAGTAAAGGGGCAAAAATCCACCCACGTTGATCAGAAAGCAGAATTTGGGCCTAATCTATCAAAAAGGAAGAAACCGGCTTAGTATCTTTAAATATAAATCAACATATACATCTAAGGTTGGTCCTGAACCAAAAAAACTACCCAGGTAAAATCCTCACATCATTGAAGTCAATAGGCATTTTGCCATTGATGTCAGTGAGGCCAGGATTTCACTCCAGACTTTAAATCCTAAACTTTCAGAGATTAAAAATCTAGAATCAGCCCCATTGCTAATATAAATACATGAAGCACTGGAGCATCAGTTTTTTTTTTACTAGTTACACACAATAATAGTATAACTAACATTTTTTCATTTGGGTATAATTCCAAACAGACAAGCTAAAAGGAAACTTTTATCCACTGTAATTCATACAGTCTCTACCTGTTCCTAAAATGATTAAAAAAAATTCACTTAATCTTTTTTTTACAAATCTATTTTGTTGTATGATGTTATCTGTTATTGCTCAGCCCCTATGGTGTGATAGGAACTTTTTTGCACACAAAAATAAACACCTCAGGGAAGCATACAAAGACTCTTCTTAGATCAAACAACGTTTTATAGAATTTACTTTTAAAAATAAAATAAGAACACACAGATGAAACGGAGTATCACAAGCCACTTGAGGAAGGTAATATCCCAGAACTATTTGATCTCATTCTAGAAATGCATAATCCAGAACCATGCAATGTCTAGTTTAACTAAATACACTAGTTTTTCCTAACTAGCGTATCAAGACGGTAAAAGGGCAAGTACATTAACGCCATTTTGCCCCATACCTGCTTATGAACTGTAGATTTCCAAATTTTGAAAATATCTGGCAAAGACCAAACTGAAATTTCCAGTTGGAATCTGTGAGACAAAAATTGGTACAAAAATAAGAAACAGTGGAATGGAACCCTATCAAAATTCATGTCTAATCTCAGCAAAGATGCCAGACTCTCTACATAAACACAAATCACTGCCTCGGGGCAACCAGAGCCACTGTATTAAGTGGAAACAGTATTGAAACAAGAATTATTATGAAGGTTTAGGTCATAAAAATGAATCCAATGTAAGAAGCTACATTGACAGAAGAAATTCACAACAGAGATAATATTTCAGTAACATCTTAGCAGCAGCACTGCAAATGAAACATGAAACAAACCAAGAAATCTTCATTCCTGCTCATTGCATCTTTTCTGACAACTAACTACCAATAAAGTTTAATCTTAATAACAAATACTAAAATAATATGGATGATAAAACCCTTCCAAAAACTTTTTTACCAGCAATGAAAATATTCAAAATATTTTCCAGCCACCTGCTAACTTCTGGCTGCAGGCATTAACCATAATTATTTTTCATAACTTTCTTTTTGTGGTACAACCTGGGGTTTTATCATAATGAGCTGCTTAAGTATGAATGGTTAAGTATTAAAATTACATCCTTCAAATAAAATGTTAAGATTACAGTACATGTAACTCCTGTAAATATTATTATAATGTATAATGTACATTTTATTGCTTTTATTTTTTCAGTCATGATTGTGGCATTCAAGTATCGTTGACTTTAGCAGCTTAGCAATTATCTCAGCTTGGCTTTGATGTTTAACCTCAAGGTCCTTTATTGTTCTGCATACTTGAATGCCTTGAACATTAATTACCACTAGGAATGGGCAAATCAATCTGGGTAACTTTAATGTCAACTGTTGAACTGAAGGAAACACTAACTTGTTTAAATTGTCTTCCTTTTCCTCCCTTTCAGAAAACTCCACATTTCTACTCCTTCCTGTATCTCAGCCCTCATTTCTTCATAAACCACTTACACTTCTAGTCTGAGCTTTTCTCTTTAAGCTCCCCATCTCCTTCTTCCATTCCTTCCTTCATGCCTTCTTGTATGCTGACCTTTAGTGTTCAGACAGTCCACAAGTTAATTTTTTTACTCCCTCCCTCTCCCACTTCTGATCACTTTTCCAAACTCATGTATTCCAGTAATGAAAACTGGTACATGCCACTTTGATCAATGTACTGGCCACTGTTTGCATTTTGACAATAAGTTTGTTTGTCAGGGCAACAACTTTCTGTTTTTGCTTGGCACATTGTATATCTGTACTGTCAGTGACACCAACTCTCACTCTTTTATCATGAGTCTTGTGATATATTTGGTGTTTTACCTTCAGGCCCCAGCTTCGTGTGATTTGATGAAAATCTCAGCTTTCATTTTTTTTTTTTACATAAATTTCTACCTCTCAGGGTTGTGTAAAAAAGGTTGAAAATGTGAATCCTAAAAGCTCAAAACCCAGAAAGGAAATAAAACATACATATCGAATTTGGTTTAAAAATCGTGAAATTTAAAAATTAACTCATAATTTTTGGGACCTGGCTCATGATTTTTGAAGACTTGGGGTTTGTAATACAGTGTACTATAAAACAGTGGGTATGACACCTTGTCTAACAATAGCAATTGTGACAAGCTTCAGAGTGGTAGCCGTGTTAGTCTGTATCAGCAAAAACAGCGAGGGGTCCTTGTGGCACCTTAGAGACTAACAAATTTTTTTGGGCATAAGCTTCCTTGGGCTAAAACCCACTTCATAAACAAAATTGTGAACCTGTAACAGAGTTACTGTGCTGGCTCAGTGAGTGTGTCCTTTCCCAACCACCCTGAAGGTGTGGCTCCTCCCACAGGGGAAGAACACTGGTGTCAGGAAGTAAGGCAGAGAGTAAGTTCAGGGAAGTGTCTCTTCTTCCTGTCCCTAGGAGAGAGTGAAACTGTATGTAACCCACCAGTTCCTCCCTGGGTTACTCAGGAGCAGGCAGCAGTTACCTGTGTGCCCGGGTACCTGATGATGTTGAAGTTAAAGGAGATCGTGAGTATCCCAATGGTGATGCTGGGTAGGTGGGACTCCTCTATCCACCCCTTTGCTGCAGTCCTTTTACTTATAAAGAAAATTAATTTTGGCGGTGCCTCCACCAGGCTGGGCCCACTGACATGCCTTGGGAGTCTCCAGGAATAAACCTGAGCTAATCTATGCAATGTGTCTAACTCAAAGGAGCAATTATAAACAATATACACCCAATATGCACTTAGATTAGAGTTAACATACCTTTACTTAATTTAAGAAAACATGATATAACAGATTGAGATTAGTGTATCACAACCCATTTAAATCAGCAGGTGGCACTTCAGTAAAACAATAAATGCAATTTACAGTAGTGAGTGAAACGTAACCAACTTACATTTACATTGCCACCATTACCCCACCCCTGTGCAATCCTCTGAATGTCAGAGTTCTAAACACTTGCTTGCATGGGTGCACTTGAAGATGTTGAAGCTGGGGACAGTTGGCACAGTAAAACAGTCCAGGCAAGGTGACACAGGGTAGAGCAATTGGGGTCATTCCAAGCTGCACAACTCCTCTGAAGATGGGAGTTGTTTTAATATAGGTCAGTAACGCTAGGTCCTGATTAGACAAGAAGACCACTTTATCAGATGCGGGCAAGCCCTTATAGTTTCTTTGCTCTCCCCCTTCCCTTGCAAGCACTTCCCCAACCAATTAAGGTGATGGCCACTTTCACTGCCTTCACTGCAGGCCAACCTTGGTCAGTTCTGGGCACAGCAGCAGTCTCTGCCCTGGCTCTAATGAAGCTGCCACCAGCCTTGGAGGCTTCCTGCTAAGCCCCAGAAGACTCTCAGCTGAAGCTTCTGGCTTTATATTAGTAGGTTAAAGCTGTTCCTGGCTTGGACACAGCTCCTCAGTGCAATGTCCACTCCCCTACCAGGATCTCAGCTCCTCTCACACAAGATGGAGACCATCCCATGCTCTCCTTACATCCCTTGGAAGTGGAAGTCTCTCTCTCTCTCTTTTCTCCAAGGCAGTATGAGAATCGCAATCTCCAATGCTGGACTGCAGCACTCATGATCTTCCCATCTGGAACATTCCCAATTAAGTTCAGAGGCCCCTCTAGAAGAGGGTGTCTCCATGTAATAGTAGCATCAATAGGAGAGGAGAATGAGCTGCCCCTGTACTAACTTGTAGGACCAAAGATATGGTTCTTTAGCTCACTGGTTCTCAACCAGGGGTATGTGTACCCTGGGGGTATGCAGCAGTCTTCCAGGGGGTACATGAATTCATCTAGTTGTTTGACTAGTTTTACAACAGACTATATAAAAAGCACTAGCAAACTCCTGGAAAGGGTTCCAGTAATCTGGAAAGGTTGAGAGTCACTACTTTTGCTTACTGAACTGGCACCTTCCTTTACTGATCATGAGTTCTAGGAATTGTACCTGTTTGTACTAGCCTACCAAGAGGTCCTGTTAGGCTCCTCTGCCCTTCCTAGTTTTAGTTAAAAAGGTCATTTGTGAAGTATTTCCAGATATACCAATTTGGGAAAGATTGGAAATCTCACAAGATCTGATTCTCATGAGATTTCAAGCCCACTTTTCATGGATGCTTATTTTAACAAAACTTCTAAATTTTTTTGAGGTTTTGCCCACCACTATTTTCCTCATACCGGGGTGGTGGGTCCTCCAAGCTTTGATTGTGTATCATATTTTCATTTGGATTTGTAAATTTCCACGGTGATCCTTTTCTAGTTGGGGTTTTGTAGCTTGTTTTGTTTTCCCTAAAAAACCCTTTGAATCCCCAGCAGGATGTTCATTATTTGTCAGTTTAGACAATTACAGGATAAAGTAGCATGATAAATCCCATGATAAATGATGCATTTTTTCAACTATATTTGTTTAAATAAGTATGGGTGAAAAGTTAAATCCCCCTGCCACAGGAATCGTATGTAGGTTTCTAATTATATTCAGGACATTTGTTTTGTGGCTAGGCTATTTTAGAGTGGGCCTCCATCCCAACATTAAATTCTGATTTGCTATAGATTTCTTCATATACATTTTTTTTCTTTCCCGGTGGTCCGGGTACAAGTAGAAACCGATAAAAGCTGGGAGTGTTTGTTTTATTGTAAACCTTATTCAGCCTGATATTTAATTATGTTTCCATGTGGATTTGTAATGTGGATTAATAGTTTTATTGTACTCCTGTGATTAGTTTCTGTTTGTTCTAATTTGTTTTTTGGCTCTCTCTTGACCTTGAGGTGAAAAAACACAGAAGATGTATTCCCTCAATTTAATGCCACTCTGAGGTGTTTCTCCTGCATCATCAGATCAATGAAAAGTAAATAGCCTACACTTCTTGTTTCACAGTGCAGTATTGATCTTTCTTCAGCTTTTGCTTCCCTTTTTTCCCTGCGTCTTGTGTCTTTCAACCCCTGGGACTGAAGTGATTGCCATAGATTGGACAAGCTAACAAGCGCATGATAAGGAACTAGTGTTTTGTGGTATACTCACATACACATGCTTGGTATATAAAGCCTGGACCTCTCTGCATTGAAAGAGAGGTGCCATTTTGTGTATGGCACAAGTCACTATTAAAAAGAACCACAGAGAAGGCGCTAGAGCAGCAGAGGATTTTAATCTTCACACTGATCTTTTATTCCTACAGCTGGTGCCAAGCTGGGTGAGGACATCGCTCCTCTGAAAAGTAAGACAAGTAGCCTGCGAGGAATGCCATAAGCTTTTTTGCTTGGGCAAATGTATGGTACAGTGGCAGCCTCTGGGTAAGTCTGAACTTAATCCTATAGTGACCATATTATTTTTGTCAAGCCCTATTTGAATTTTGAGCAGCAGAGACCTTCAGAGACAGTTTGAGAATTGCAATAGCATTACTTTTTGGCAGAAAATATGACCTTCAGTGTCCTATAATATATTTTAGAGACATGCTTTGCAGTTAATACAGAAAACAGCTCAGGAAACTAATTCATGCTGTAAATTAAGTATTAAATTCATCTAATTTCTTTGGGGTGTTTTATGTTTTTAAAGTTTGCTTATTTTTTTTTTCAGAGGAGGATGTGAAATAGTTTTCCTTAAAATTTATTATAATGGAAACACTTTACTTTGTAAAGCGTAGAAATACTCTATATAGTGTCTACCTGTCCTCAAGTGTTACTTAAGTTAAGAAATCACATCCTTTTTACATTTCCTTTCTGGGCCCTTCACTGTCCAAAGTGTTCCCCGGGACCTAAAAATGGATAGATGAATAATTGATATTCTATTGCATGCTATGCAGTCTATTGTTGCTTTTGAATAGGTAGATATTTGTGCTGTGCAGTTCAGAAGTTTTCTGACATTGCTTTAGATGTATGGGAATACTGATTTTCTCTGTCTCCGAGTGCCTATTAGTCCCTGGTAACATTGGAGCACAGCAAACTAATGTAAATATAAATAAGTAATTTATTCTTTATTTTTTGTCATCCTTCAAATACTTAGCCTGAGCATTTGTGGCCAGGTTATCATACTGGCTCCAAAATAGCAATCAGATATGAGCTTATACAAGGCATAAAAGGTGTTATACAGACTATAAAGAAAAGTTACAATTTTCCTTTATATCTAATCAGTGATATTGTATATTTAGTATTTAAAAAGAATGAATACCATGATCATGGAGAGCATACTGTTATACCTTACAATAATTAACAAAACATTAAACCCTCTACTATGCAAGTCCAACAGCAAATAAGTTCTTGTATTCTATTATTACTACTAACACTACAATGATATATGAGTTTCATATGTCCTAAGGACACAATTGCAATGCGGTTTATTGGCAGTATTTTCAACAGTACACTTTTATAATATGAACCTTTGTTGTTTAACATGTTTTTTTGGAAGAAAAAGAAAAAAAGCCAGTGCACACTTCACAAATTATGTGTAATGTTGGAGATATTCTATCTTTTTCTAGTTTTATGACATTTTACACTTCTTGGAGCTAGATCATTGTTCTAACCCAAGCTATTATGTAATCCTTAGGGTAACCCCGCTGCTGATTTGAACGCTATTAATTTTCTATTATAGTGTGCTAAAGATGTTCTACAGTGTGGCGCTCACCTGCATTATTGAGTCAATGACCAATTGCAGAGTTACTCTGTGGTGGTTGGAGCTTAACTCAACCCTTTGGGATCTCATTTATTATTTGCAGATATTGATTTTGGAAAAAGGAAAAGCTAAGATGTGTGAATCTAATACCAACTTAGACCTAGCCTACAGCTGTTAACTCCTAATAGTCTGCTTCCTGTTGGGGTGTGTTGTTTGAAGCTTGAATCTTTACATTTTTATGTACAATGAACTATTTGCTGCTACTCCATAAAGATTTGAAAGCAGCCATATAATCTTAGTCATATAGCACCAAAGTTATATTTTTTACCTTTCAGTATTTAAATTGTTTAAAATTGTAATTCTGATTCCTTATCAATACACTATTTAATGAGACTAATTTAATGAAGACAAACCCAGTGCTGTGGCTTGCATATTTCTTGTACTAGTTATACATTATAAAAACCATGTGGGAAAATGTTACACACTAAATAGAATAACTTGTCCCCAAACCACCCCTAGGGCCCCACATGCAGGACAGTGATCCACACTTGTATATCTATTTGCAGGATCCGATCTTACCTGTGTAAGAAACTGACCAGCTTAGGGCCTGATCCAAACCCATTGAATTCAGTTGAAAGATTCTCACTTACTTTAGTGAGCTTTGGATCAGGCACTGAGTGTGGCTGTGAGCTTCCATATCTCAGTCATTAGTTATTTAATACCATTATGGCAAGTTCTTTCTTCATCTCTTTCTCCAGTGCTTTACCTGATTTTAAAATGTCCATTTTCAACAAGGATGAAACTTTTGAGGGAATTGTGAATGTAACTGTTCCTTATCATTCTTAAAATTAAATTTGTTTAAAATAGACTGCATTTCAAAAAGTTTGTCAATGGCACTTCTTCTGAGCCAATAAATCGTGTACAGTGCAATCACAGATTCTATTGACTTTACCACCTAGGCACCCACCGTATACAGGGTTACTCCTGGAAAAAGTCTTGCAAGATTAGGGCCTATATTTTTTCCAGACTGGCACACTCTGAACATAGCATTCTTATAAGAAAAATAAGTACATAACCATTCTGGAAAAAAGTGGTGAAGCTGGAGGACAATGTTATGTACATTACTGTAATTCTTTAGTAAAAGGGAGACGTGTGAAATGAAGAGAACCTAATACTGCGAGCTCCTGGGGTCAGGGATTGCATTCTTCTTGTGTGTTTATACAGTGCCTAGGCAATGGTGCCCCAATTGTGAATGGGGCCTCTGTGTACTACTGTAATATAAATATTAACAATAATAACGTAAGGATTCAATTTAAAAAAGTACCATACAGGATATCTAGGACACTGTAGTCTGTAAAGGCACCATTGTAACATTGGGCAAAATGGTAGGAACATATATTTGGTGCATTAACTAATAATATTATAGCAAAACTTATCCCTCTGGTTAAAAGCTTGAGGACTCAGTCTTTCTGTAGGGCCCTAAATGAGTGCTGTGGGGAATAGAAGACTGCAGAATTTCAATGCAGTTCCTGCATACCTGCTGCCCCAGATCAAAGGCTGTCACTGCATCCACTGTTGCTCTGAACACTCAGGCAGGATGTGAGAGCTACTTTGGTCCATGAAGTTGCAGATTTCATAGCCCCTACTCACCTGTTATGATCTGACAACCGCTTCTATTTTGTGCCAGGACTGCTGAGGTACCCTGCACTGTCACCCCCACTGTGGGCCCTAGATAATGGGCTCTGTACACCAGGTGTGCTTCATTTTAAAGGGAATCCTGTCTATGAAATCTGAAGCAATCACCCAGCTGTAATTCACCAGAGGAGCCACAGGTGTAATTTAATGGCCGTTAGAAAAATGTCTGACACAGCATTGCAAAAAAGATCAGTCTACAAAGTGAATAAATCTGTTAGAGCTGCAGTGAACTATCTGTGTGGATTAGAACATGATTGAATATCAAAGGTAGGGAATTTCAGTGGGTGTTACCATTTTAACTTCAAGGAAAGTGTCTAGTACAATGCTACAAACTTTGAAGCTTACACTTCGCGAATATATTCAACTTTATGTTCATATCACTATATTTTTGTCTTCTTCCTCCTCCCCTCCCTGTTTTCTACACCTACCTGTTGCATCTTGTCCATCTGTAGATGTAAGCTGTTTGGGACAGGAACTTTCTTATATTTTATATTTGTATAGTGCTCAGCACAATTGACACCAATATTAATTGGGGCCTCTGGGCACTACTGTTATGAATGAATAATTATCTGATACAATGAATGTGAAGTGCAAAGAGTGGAGGCAATAATGATTACTTCAATGGACTGGAATAATTGACAAAGATATGACTTATGCAAAACCGCGATGAGAAATATAAGTTAATAAAGACAGGGAAAAATAAAAAAAGAGAACACATGCTCAGTTGACATAAACAACAAACTGGAGTAAATGAAGGATTTCGGAGGTACTGATAGATAAAACTTGGGCTGTATTCTTTAGAAATATGGAGGTTAAAAAGCGGACTTCGCAAAGTGTTCAAGAATTCTAAAGGTAACATCCAACGTATTCTATATCATCCAGTGAATTTTTAACCAAGACAATAACCAGGAAACAGAAATATGAGCTAAGGAAAGTTTATGCACTAATGGAATTTGGGCAACATTTCTTTACATGGAAGTCTAATAATGAATGGGAACTACAGGAGCCACAAGGAAACAATAAAAACAACAAATATGCATTTTGAAAAAGTTAGACAACTATTAAAAAGAAAACTAAAATGTCACTAACACGTAGAACGCTATTGACCCTTTGTTCATGAGTCATCAGCAAAAGTAGAACGCTGGACCTATGGATCCACAGCATGAACCTCTACCAATTGAGCTAATGGAGTACAACCAGTAGAAGTAACAACTGAAAGCAGGAGCTTACCATGGAAGTGTTAGGCAACCTTAACTAAAGTCATCACTGCCTATAACTCTTTTGCCTTTATTTATTTATTTAAATGTATGGTACAATGTGATGGCATACTTTAAAAAAAATCAATTTTAGTTATAATGAATTTACACAAAAATGTTCAAACTTGAGTGCCTAAACATAGTCATGTAAATGCAGAACTTTGGCATTTTAAAAACAGCATCTTGAAAGAGTAATTCAGTAGATGGAATAAAGGATACAAGAAGACGACAAATTGATAATTCTGGTAGCTAATCCACACAAAATTTTCTTTAGTTTAACTACTCTCACTGTCCTAACACGATACAATAGCAAAACAATAACAAGGTTGCATGTCTGATTCGAAGAATGTTATAGAAGAGGAAGATTTTTGGTTAATCAATAATGCACATTAGCTACAGTTCATTAAATTCAGATGATTCTTCATACTGCTGTAACACGTCCAGTAAACAAATTGATTTCCTGTGTGAGGTTGACTTGTAACCACTTGTCAATTTCTGTAAAACACTTAGGGCCAACTTTCCAAAAAGATGCCTTTGGATTCACAAGCCAAATGGGGAATTGTAAGCATAGTTGTATTTTTACATTTTCAACAGTTGGAGCTTAAGAGCATAAATATTGCAAGTCTAAATAAGAGCACAAAAACATGGTGGACCTGCAACATGGCCATCTGTTGAAGCATGCAAAGGCTAATTCAGCATAAACTTGTAAATTCCACTCCTAAATGTGGGAGATGGATTTTACTTTTATGTAAGGATGACTTCCTGCACAGTTTTGTGTTACTCTATTTCCTATAATTATGGATACATAGGGTCAGATCCTAAGCTAGTATGAATCAACATTTCTTCATTTATTTCAGAGGAGTGATGCTGACTTACACCAATAGGGATCTAGCTCCTCTATAAGATTTTGACATTGATTTTTTTCCTTGATAATTTTACAACTGTAATTTTTTATGATGTGGTACAAAATGCAAAGGGAAAGCACAAAAGAAAACACCAATATAGAATTATATTAAATGTTGTTGATCACTCATACGTCTTTCAGTTCTGAATCTAAGCCCAATCCATTCATAAATACTTAGTCAGATAATAGGTATCGTATTCTAGAATAGAAAGCATTGCTTCAAAATAATATCACTACAATTGCCCCTCACAAATCCCAAATGAATTACATAGGGTGAGTTCCTCACCCCTGCTCCAGACACTTTGCCTGGCAAGAGGGCTGGAACAGCATTAAAGTATCCTAAAGGCCCTAGTTCCAATTGGGGGAGGATTATTCTGATGTACGAACTGTGGAAGACGGGTGTATGGCTGCCTCCTGTGGACCTCTTGTATAGGGGACGTGCTGGAGTGAAACTGGGGTGGAAGGTCATGTTGCGATGGTACCTCAGCACACAGCACTGCACTGATTCTGGGCAGTTCTGTGGCACATGGTGCAGACCTAGGAGGCTGTAGTGACTTAGGGTTGTCTGGACAAACCCAAGATCAGGAAGGCACAAAGGTAGCTTAAAGCCATCGTAGTCTCTAATCCCCCTCCCTCTCCCTGGTTGTGACTACAGCACTATGCCTCTTAGGGTATATCTACGCTAGCAGCTGTACACATGTCCATGCATTGGCTTGTCTCATAATCCCTTATTGGCCACACTGAAACCCCAGAAGCACATGTCTGAAGGAGAGTAAAGGGTGAGTAAGCGAGCATGCTGAAAAGATGTCAGTAAGTACATGTCTTAGGCTGTGGCATAGCCCCATACCCATGCCTGTTTGCAGTGTTTCATTAATCATCCTCCCCTATACCACAATGCACTGAGCCCTTTTCTCTCTGACCCTTACACAGTCTAGGTCCCTGTGCCCCAGTAGCAGTATGCTGCATTGACTGACCACAGCAGAACACCCTTCTGCTGCAGTGCTTACATGTGAAAATAGGAGCCAGTTCCAAAAGCAGTTTCTTGCCCTGCTGGCCATGCCTGGCTGCTAATCCATGTGTGGGCAGAGGATACCACATTCATGGCGATGAAAAACACGTCACAGACTGTAAAATCTGGTCTCCTCCCCTGAAATCTGTTCTTTTATGTGCTTTTACCCTGTACTATACATATTTCATGGGGCAGACAGGTGTTTCTCAGATTGGGGTCTTGACCCAAAAGAGTTGCAAGGTTATTTTAGGAGGGTCATGGTACTGCCAACCTTACTTCTGTGCTGCCTTCAGAGCTGGGCAGCTGGAGAATGGCAGCTCTTGGCCAGGCACTCAGCTCTGAGGGCAGCACCCCGCCAGCAATAGCACAGAACTAATGGTGCCAATACTATACCATGCCACCCTTACTTTGGCATTGCTACCTTCAGAGCTGGGCAGCCGGAGAGGGGTGGCTGCTGACTGAGGACCAAGCTGTGCAGGCAGCAGCACAGAAGGAAGGGTGCCAAGACCACACCATGCCATCCTTACTCTGCCCTGCTGCTGGCGGCGGCTCTGCCTTCAGAGCTGGGCTCCCAGCCAGCAGCCGCTGCTCTCCCACTGCCCAGCTCTGAAGGCAGCGCAGCCATCTGCAGCAGCACAGAAGGAAGGGTAGCAGTACCACAACCCCCACCCCACCTCCAAACACCTTTTTGGGTCAGGACCCCTAAAATTACAACACTGTGAAATTTCAGATTAAAATATCTCAAATAATGAAATTAACGATTTTTAAAATCCTATAACCGTGAAGTTGATCAAAACGGACCATGTATTTGGTACGGCCTTAACCATACATTTGGCCAGAGCAGTAGGAAGATTTATCTCTACTGGGATATTTCACAGAGGCTGAAGGAGACAAGCATTCAGCAGACTCCATCCAAGTGCCAGGAACACATGAAGCATGTGAGGCTCCTGTGCAGGAAGGCCAAAGACTCCAACAGGTGGCCTGAGAAGGCTTGTTGTACATGTTCCTTCTACAAGGAGCTTGACTGGATGTTGTCAAGAACTCCCACTACTGAGCCTGAAGTGGCTTATGATCCCCTGCTCAACCCTGCTGGTCTCACTTTTCTGAGAGGACACTGATGAGGGCCAGTGTGAGGAGGGAGCAGGAACCATGCAGGTCTGGATGTCCCAGAAGATCCAGAGGATGAAAAGCATGTGATTTTACATCTTTACCTGGTGAGCAGATTGAAGAAGCCTCCCCCACCTCACCTCCACAATGAACGACCCCAAGCCATGGCAGGAACAAAAATGTGAATCTGGTAAGTTGGTGGCCCTGCACTCACCCCATCAGTATTCCCAATTTTAAGATCAAGGACATTTAAAGTACTGTACATTGACTTTTCCTCCCTGGAGAATATGCTGTGCATTGGGATGTCTCTGCGTATTTGAACCACAGTGCTGAAGCCACGGCATTATCACCCCCTCTCCCTTACCAAATCCCTCCATGCCCTGCAACCAGCCTCCTCCCTCTCCCCCGAAATGGTCCTCAAGTGACTCAGTTCTAAATCAGTTATTTGTGATGAACCATAATTATGTATTTGGCTTCTAAAACTATTTTTTCCAAACACTTTATAAAGGAAAAATCAGTACACTCATATGTCTGTGCATTGTTCAGCCAGCAGTCAGGCAGCGATGGTCCTGGGACCTGTGGACTGTGGGGGGTGGTTTGGAAAGGTTCTGGTTGGGGAAGGGAACAGAATACAGTTGTAGAAGGCTGGCAGTTGATTGTCTAAAGAAAAGTTAGTCACAGTTAGTCTCCCTTGGAAGATTACAATATCTTTACAGTCTCTGTCCTTGATGTCTGCCCTTTCCCCACATACAGTCATGCTGCCCATCCCAGGGGTGTGTGGGTGGGAGAAGGATCAGGCCTGGTGGTTGGTTAAAAACTGCAGTGTCCCTGTCATGGCCCGGTCATGGGCGGCCAGACTTAGTCATCAGAGCCAGAGTCCACAGTCACAAGACAGGAGTCAAGAATCAGCTGTATCAGGAGGTCAGAAGCAGGACACCAATTGGAGATCAGAACCACAAATCAGGATTGCAGGACAGAGCCTCAAACTGGGGCTGGGCTTCATGGGTCCCAGGTATGCAAGCATCAACAGGCTGCCAGATGGAGGGCGGGAGCATGGTTGTTCCTGCAGACCCAGGTTCAAGATCCATTGGGTCATGATGGTCCCTTTCCAATTGTCTGAGGCAAGTGGTTGTGGTGCTGAGCTGAATTTCAGGAACTCCAATGAAGTTGTGGTGTGTCTCTTTTCCTGTCCCTTTCACCATTATAAAGCAAGCACAGAGTCAGGATTTTCTGGGACAGCCAAGCCGGGGGGAAGTTTGTGGTTCAAATCTCCTTTTGCATTAAATCCCCCTATTGTAGCTGAGAATATAGTCCACTTTCAATGGAATTGCCTCCCAATCCTGCAAGCATATTTCAGCAAATTTCTGTTGCAGCAAAAACTCCAGCTCATTCTTCAGGTTCACTGGCAGTGCAAATCTGCTTGGTCCTCCGTCAAAACTGACCAAACTCCTCCATTCAGCAATATATAAAGGAACGGCCATTAGCAGGAACATCTTTCTGGCATAGGTTGCTGGATTTCCACAGAATTGGAAAGCCACTTCTCTTTTCCATTCTGGTACTTTGAAAATGGCCATGTTTTCCAAATGTTGGCCAGCCTTAAGGAAAGAAATTGTTAACTGGTAATATAGCCTTGGGTAAGGAATTCTCCCTCCATGCCCTCATCTCCTGTGAGCCAATATGAACATTTTAAAAGGTTAGAAACACTAATGGAGTTTTCTTATCATTATTAGCCTCTGCTTCTTCATGGCTGCAGAAGTTGTCTGAGAAACAAGTATAGTGAGACCGTTACGTTCCTGGAATGCTAAAAAGTACCAAAATTGTGGCCTTCTATAGCAAAATTATGTTATGCAGAAGAATTTCTTGGTTTGCTCCAAAGGCCAAAAAATCATTCTCTCCTTGTTTGAATTGGCAGGAGCTTGGGCTCCTGAGACTGAAACCATTTCACAGAAGAAGCACCCAGAGACAGCAGAGGTAGATGAAGAAGGACCATGGAGGCGGGGCTTATAGATGGACAGGAAAAACAGGGAGCAATTTGAATTCCTCTGGACACTGGAGGAGAGGTCTCTCCAGCATGAAGTGGTTCATGGACATGGAGTCATGCCAAAGGGAATGGGAGCATTCCCTAATGGAGAGGCCATTGAACTGGTGGCCAAAAGAGTGCCGTGTCTACCTGATGCTGAAACACCAGAGCCAGCCCATCAGACACCCTCTGCCACTCCTGACTGAGCAGGAGGAAAACACCAAGTCTCCAAAAATACTGACACACCATTATGTACCAGCCCCCCAAACCCATTTTTAGTTCTCACAGCTGTTCTCTGTTGTGAACAAATCCTTTGATAACAATACGTTCTAGTTCTGATTTCAGAATCTTTCCATTAAACCTTTTACCTCATACTTTTATTAAAATTTATGCTTTATTTAATTTGTGTCTTGGTCCTCCTTATTAATGCTGAACTGAAGGTCTCCTCAGCACCCCACATTTGTACTTGAGAATCTGTGACTGTGGTCCACTAAGCCTTACAGAACGATTGATTAATAATGTTTTCTATTCACATATTCAGATGACCTTTTTGATGGGCAAAATATTGGGATATGGGTGCCATTGATGGCCCCGGCACAGTTCAGAAATCCCATCCTCTGAAATCCAGCAATCATTTGTGGAACTTTTTATTATGGCAAGCACCTGTGGGTAAATCATGGTGTTAACTGCCTCACCAGCCTGCATAACCACAGTCCCCACAATGGGTTTTCCAACCCCAAAGTGGTTTGCAACAGACCTATAGCTATCTGGTGTATCCTGCTTCCACAGGTAATAGCAACCCCTTTCTGAACTAGTGTAGCTTCTCTGAATCGAGTGTTCTTGTACTGAAGGGTTGCTGCAGGCTCTTCACACAGCTCCTTGGAGGTCTGTTTCCTCATTCAGAAGTTCTGAAGCCATGGCTGGTGATCCCTGGTTTCCAAAACAATGTGATCCCACCACACTCTGCTGGTTCTCCTGCACTAGAAGGCAATGGTCAACAAAAGGGCATACTGTGCTAATACCAGCAATCAACATATCTGGGCAATGTGTGCTAAATGAATTGTCATTGGCCCTGAAGGTTTGCCAACTTTGAGTCAGACAATACTGCCCAAATTCCATCCAGCATCTCACCAAGTGCCCACTCCACTGCATAGTCATTTGTCCTGCAATAAGGAACAGGAGCAGAACCACATCATCCTATTGCTCCCTGTCTTGCACCCAGTTTTGCAGGGAATAACAGTGAGGGGCGATGTGACCAGGAACTGCTATCAACAAATGTGTGTAGGAAAGGGACAGTACCAACAACACACAATAAGTCAGTTTCTAGAGCGTCTCCCTCTGACACACAGGATCTTGAGATAGCGCAACTGTTTCAGAGGCACTGATATGGAAGTACCTACAGTGGCAGTGGGGATGTAGTTACACAGCATTATACCTGTGGCCAGCACAGCACATGTGGACTCTCAGGCATGGGTGTGGGAAGCATTCAAGAGCATTATACAAGCGCTATTTGGGTGTGCACACAATTGTAGGGTAACTTTAAAGATGCAGCACAGAATCTCACCCATCGTCCCTACCACAATTTATCACAAGTTAATGCTAGAAAGAAAAAAAAGGTGGGGGGAGGAGGGAGTAGAGAAAAGAAAGTCAAGGTGTAAACTGTCTGAACTTGAAAATCCACCCATATCTACCCCAACTCAGGACCATGCTGTTCAAATGGTTTTCTCCTATGCAGTAAAAGAGGAGATAATTTTAAATCTGTGAAGATTCTCAAAGAGCAAATATTAGAGGGAAAGACTTGTCTTGTGTTATTTATATTACATATGATCTCCGAAGCTTTCTAACAAAGACCAACCCCTGTTATACCAGCCACACCTACCCTGGCTATTTTTCTGGCAGGCACTTTCCCCCACAGAACTAGCGCTGAATTCTATGACCGATGTGCACATGGAGTGCTTAAATGATTAGGTCCTCATTTGGAAAACCTTTTGTAGATTGGCAGCCACATGAGTTTGAATGGATTCTTTTTATCTCCAATACAAGAAGAAAGTGTCATAGTCTTGGTAGAAGTAGTGTGCATTTCCACCTCCTTTTTTTTCTAGCACTTATTCCATACCATTTTGGGATTTTCCATGAGGGGTTAAATGTAAGAAAATTCTAATCTGTGACTGTGACAAATTATATACATGTCAGAGAAGAAATGAAAGGAGATATGGAGAAAACAAATTTCTTAATCAAGGTAATTAACATTTTGGGTTTACTATCAGTAAAGATGACCTTTCATCTGCTTATCAGTTTTCATATTGGTTACAAAGTCCATTGCTTGAGCTGAGGAGATAAGGAGTTATTAACTTTCTGCACTGTGCAAACTGGAGTAGGACTAAAGTTGACACTGGAGATGTATGGTAATGAAAATGGGGGCACTGGCAAAAGTGAGCAAAGGAAAAATCAGAAGTAGAAGAATCTTTGTGGGGAAATGTTGAAAGCACCATCACTTGAGTCATTTAAAACTAAACTGCAGAGAGCATGGAAACATTTACTGTAGGAGTCAATCCTGCAGATAAATAGACAGGTAGAGGAACAGACTGACTGACTTACTAGGGCTTTCCGATTTTTAATCTCTTTGATTTGATGATTAAATAGCAGTTTATTTCCTCACTTGTCAACTCATTTCTCTCAAGCTTAACCTGCTCCACCAATGACTGGGGTGGGTTTAATCAGGGAACAGGAGATGCTTGCCTGCTAATCCCAGTGGGCTACTAAAGAGAATGCTTCTAATCACGAGAATACGGTCCATCAAGGACCTTGGACACAGCTATTCCAGAGAGAATCTTTTTCATGTAGTTTCTTGATATGAAGATCCTTATGGAAATTCAGTGATTGGGGGGTCTTTTTATTATTATTCTGATAAAAGTGTCTAAACCCTAATTCTGTATTAATGTTTTCATATTTCTCGAGATTTCCTTCATTTTTAGATTAAGGATTTTGCTGTACATGTAATCTGTTTACACATATGATTATTTTCCATAACCTACCAGTATTGGCTACTTGTGAGCCCCCAAGCTTTGTAATCAAGATCCCATCTCCTGAGATCTCAGTCATATCTGTGTTGGCCTGATCAGTAAGTGGGCCTCATGCAGAACTAGCACAATTTAATTTAGCTTAACAAAGAATTATTTTGGGGAAATTCTATGCTCAGTGTTATAAGGGTAGTCAGATTAGATGATCACAATGGTCCCTTCTGGCCTTGAAATCTATAAATGCTTGCAGGATCAAGATTTTAATTAAGGAAAACTGTTGAATTTGGAGGCCTGTTTGGATAGATGACTTCAACTGCTAGTACAGCAAATAAAGGAAGTAATACCATCTTTGTAGGTAAGGGGGAGGAGTGGGTTTTTCCACCTTTCATGGGCTTCACAGTATGGTTCTCATGCTTACTTATCAATGTCATTGCTACTGGAGTGAAAAATTAAAGCAAACTGTAATCTGTGAAAGCTACCTTTCCCTTTTCTTCCTTTTCTCCCCTCCTCCTCCTTTCCCCTGGGTGAAGCTTGGCCATACCTGAAGATCAATGCCCATCATAGCCACACAAGCATGATCAGGGAGTCTTGCAAGAACAAACTTTCTCATTAAAGTTGCCATTTTTTGCACAAAGATTTTCATTGAAAAGGCCTGTTTTTTAAAATATTTTTGTGAATAATTGACAACCTTTTCAATATGCTCATTTTTTTGTGATTTTTTTTCTGAAATTTTGACCAAAATCACTTTCAAACTTTTTGTTTACCAAGAATCAGATTTTTGCTGAAAAATGAAATTTCAGTCAACTAAACATTTAAAGATCAATTTTAAGAAAAAGATAAAAGATATTGTATAACATGTCCTCCAAAATGCAAAACAGGTTAATTTTTTAACAATGCAACACTAAAAAAGACGAAATTTTGAAATTGTTCATGAAATTATTTTTTTCACCAACTATACTTCTGACAGGTTTCAGAGTAGCAGCTGTGTTAGTCTGTATTTGCAAAAAGAAAAGGAGTACTTGTGAGTACTCCTTTTCTTTATACTTCTAACTGAATTTCTATCACTTCCTGGTCTGAGACTGATCAGAATTACTACAAGGGCAATCTTGCTTCAGGGCCCCACAAACCCACATGTCACAGACATAGTATTATATAATACTGTATTAGTAACGGAGTTCCTACAATTGTAATGTAATTAACTTTTTCAATGTAAATTTGGCTTGAGATTTTGATGAACATTCTATTTAGCTCTTATTGTATCCAAACAGGTATGTCCATCCATATGTAACATCAGACCATTCCTCTGTCTGTCATTGAGGCTGCCACCATAAGAAGTTAAATTTCTCTCTTCTCCGCCCAACCAAAAAAAAAATTACTATGTGCCAAGTTTGAGTGCAGTCTCAGTCTAAGCCACAGCCAAGGCCCTTGACAAAATTAAATTATATAAGGTCTTCATGAAAGAAAAAACGACTCTAGGTAGAGCACTTACAGGAGTCAGGTTGACAGGTTTGTTGCTCATAAGGTAATAAGGAGATGACAGTGTCATCTGAGGATCTCTCCTGGCTCCAATTTGTAATTACCATCACTTAGAAATTTAGAACAATACAGCGATGTCAAAGTTGTTTGGACTGAATTATTATAGCTAAACTTTAACAAATATAGTGGTGTTTTTTAATACAGTAAGGGCCAGATTCTGATGTCATTTTCACCAGCTTGAATGAGGAGAGTGGAGTTACTCCCAGTTTACACTGGTATAACTGAGATCACAATATGGTTTTAAGATTTCTAGAGAGGGATGAAAAACACTGATCTTTAATCTGAAGAAAGAGAAAGCATATAAGAGTGGTCCCTTCAGGGTGTGCTGTTCCTGTATTACCTTTGAATGCACAATTATTCACTCTGCTATGAAAATGTGCAAATACAGGTGACTCCATAGATTAATGCCCTTTTGCCAGTGCCCCTATCAAAGATCACACACAGAGGAGGAATAGATAAGACTGGAACATGACAAAATATTACTTTAACCCATCGGCAAAAGCTCTCAATTTGATCATGGTCCTCAGAAAAGCACAAAGGAATACAGAAAAACATAGGTTCAAAGTGAGGAAGGTGGCAAATTTTCAAGTAAAGAGGTAATTTGACAAGTGGAATGGGAAATGAGATATTTCAAGTTAATTAAATTAGTTAATAAACTTGTCATTATTTAAAACAATAACAAAACCTTCTGGTCTTCTCCTCCGCATCATACAATAGTAATACTGCAGTATTTGGCTGGTTACTAGTACAATGCTGTAGTATTTTTAAAATAATGATTTCCATAATAAAATCTCCATAAATGTTTTCTGACTGGCTACAATTCACACGTACAAAAGACTTCCATGTACAGTATAATGAAAAAGAACCCATAACAGTATTTTTGGGGCAGATCACCTACATTATCCATTGTATTAAAATGGATGCAAATATGCAAAGATTTAGGTACTTTAGGAAATCTTTGAACAGGAAATTGTTTCCCTTTTGGATGTCAGTACAGTCATACATGTTTTATCAGAAGATGATGGGAAAACATTTAAAATATTCTAGCTTCTTTAGGAAGCCCAGCAATCCTGTAAACTTCAAAGCATAGGCCAAAACTTACTAGTTTTTAATATCTTTATGGAATAAAATAAATGGTACCCCTGGTGAGGATGGTACACAGTTAGCAATAAGAGGTCTTGAAAAGCCAGTTGAATAATACTGATCTGGATTCCTCTCCCCCGCCTCCCTATGAAATGAGGCAGAGTTGAGACTCATTTCTGGCAGTCTTTCTGTTGGGCTTTTGATGCACCACTCTTTATGCTTTGTGCACCTCCACCATCCTAGGATGCATAGCCCTAGAGCAACGAATCTCATTCTGGGGTGCAATCCAGGCTTGTTAAGGGTTGTGTCACCACCTGCCCTGCAGCCTTACATGCCTCACAATGCTTTGCTGCTGTAGTTCCCAAACTTGGCACATCACAAACAGAGTGAGTATCTGTGTATAGCTGCAGGCTACCAACCACCCTCCAGCCAACACTCTGGCTTCCACAACCCTCGGTTACAACTTGCAGGGTGACCCCAACTCATTCCCCATCCATGATTTTCTCCAGATCAGATATTAGAGGTCTGTTGCCCCTTTAAGGGGTCAATATACAATAGTTTGCTACCTTAATTGGAATAGCCAAACAATTCAGTTTCAACACAACACTGGATTAGTTTTGATTAAAGAATAAAATAAGTTAAACTACCAAGGGAGATTTTAAGTAAGTACAAGTACAAGGTATTAAAGTCAGAAATGGGTACAAGATAAATAAAGATCAAATGCTCCCTAGTAGCTAAGACTTGGTTCACGGTAAAATCCTTACCACATGTTCCCAGTAACATAGCTGACTTAATTCTCAAATCAGGGCCTTCTCCCAAAGTCCAAAGAGCTGGTTCCTTTGTCATCTTAGATAAAAGAGCAAGTGAGAGAGAGAGAGAGAGAGAGAGAGAGAGGGCATACCTGGGGTGGTTTTCCCCCAAACTTTTATAGTCCAGTCACCCTTTGAAATGCATTTTCCTGAGGTTACCCCTAGAGGACGGAGACATGGAGTCTTATGGTGAAAGATGTTCCATGTTGTTGTTTGTTAAAATGCAAATCGACCTGTTCCTGCCCTCTTCCATTGCCAAAGAATGGCCACTTGACTTGCCAATCAACTTTGATGACACCTGGCTAGAGGCATCAGCTTGTCCTTTGTCTTTGACGAACAAGTTTATTCCTTCCCTATACATGTCTAGTAACCAAATTTCAGCCATAATTTCAGTTTATGTTCATAACTTTATAACATATAATATTGCTACACACATTTCACCATGATGTAATTGACCAGTGAAATGTTAATTTTCAAATGATACCTCACAAGGCATATTCTGTACAAAGATTATTACAACAGTGTGTAGGATTACAGGGGTGCATTTGGTCACACAAGGATTCTTAAATACTTGTAGGATAGATTATATTTTAAGGGAATTCTCATGCACACCTTACCCTTAATTTTGCAATTGCACTGACCACCTCCCCTTCCATTCGTTCCCGGGATGGAATATAGAATGATTATTTAATTTCCTAATATCAATTCTCCATGTATTAAATATATTTCTGCTGTCTCTTACTGTAGCTTTAGTGGAAAATAGAGCAGGAAGAGCCAGCACCACGTGACCAGCTATGCAGACCAGCAATGTGCTGTGAAAGGCAGTTTAAAAACTGTTGTCTCAGAGCCACAGGACATTGAAAGTTACAGCATGCAGGTGGCACTCAGCAGAAAGTCAGCAGGCCCTGGTGAATGCTCCCCAAATGGGACCCTTAAAAATACTGGGTAGTGTGTGGGTACATGTGCTTAGTGGCATTTTTGAAGAGGGGAGGCCAATGAGGATAAAGGGAAAGTGAATAGCAGGGTTGGGAACCTATGTCTGGGGACAGATGTGCTGTGTTGGTCTGATTCTATTCAGCAAAATTCTTTTAAACTTTCTTTATTACATTCATTTTGCTGCATTACACTGCTAGTTATGGCAGTTAGGAATTTGTAGTAATACCTCTTGTTAGGAATCTTGCTCTGTTCAAGAAATTCTGTTTCTTCGGCATCTTTCATCAGCCATAGAGGGAAAGATTAGAGTAAACATTTTGGGCTAGATTCTTTCCTGTGTTAGAGAACTGCAAGAGAAAGGGGAGGGCATCTCCCTGACTACACAATTCAACTTAGCCCTGGTCTACACTACAGGGTTAGGTCGAATTTAGCCGCGTTAGGTCGATTTTATAATGAATACGTCTACACAAGCAACCCCGTTCTGTCGACCTAAAGAGCTTTTAAAATAGACTTCAGTACTCCTCCCCGGTGAGGGGAGTAGCACTAAAATTGACCTTGCTGGGTCGAATTTGGGGTAGTGTGGACATTGGGGTAGCAAATCAACGTTATTGGCCTCCAGGAGGTATCCCAGAGTGCTCCAATGTGACTGCTCTGGACAGCACTTTTAACTCCGATGCACTAGCCAGATACACAGGAAAAGCCCTGGGAACTTTTGAATTTAATTTCCTGTTTGGTCAGTGTGGTGCGCTCAGCAGCACAGGTGACCATGCAGTCCCCCCAGAATTGCAAACGAGCTCCAGCATGGAGTGAACGGGAGACACTGGATCTGATTGCTGTATGGGGAGAAGAATCTGTGCAGGCAGAACTCCGATCAAAAAGAAGAAATGCTAATATATATGCCAAAATCGCACAGGGCATGATGGACAGAGGCTACAACAGGGACACACAGCAGTGCCGCGTGAAAGTCAAGGCACTCACGCAAGCCTACCAAAAGACAAAGGAGGCAAATGGTCACTCTGAGTCAGAGCCCCATACATGCCGCTTCTATGATCAGCTGCATGGCATTCTACGGGGACCCTACCGCTATCCCACCACTGTCTGTGGAAACCTGCAAGGGGGGAGTCTCATGTAACACGGAGGAGGATTTTGTGGATGAGGAAGAGGAGGAGGAGGTGGAGGAGGAGAATGTGCAGCAGGCAAGTGGTGAATCCGTTCTCCCCAGCAGCCAGGACCATTTCATCTCCCTGGAGCCAATACCGTCCCAAGGTGGGATCCCCAGCCCTGAAGGTGGAGAAGGCACCTCTGGTGAGTGCATATTTGTAACTACAGTACAGGGTTTAAAAGCAATAGTGTTTAATGTTTGATTTGCCCTGAAGACTTGGGATGCATTGGCGGCCAGTACAGCTATTGGAAAAGTCTGTTAATGTGTCTGGGGATGGACCAGGATGGAGCTCTCCTGGAGGCTCTGAAAGCCTTTGCAGAAAGTTTCTGGGGAGGGATGCCTTATTTCATCCTCCATAGTGGGACAATTTACCATGCCAAGCCAGTAGCAAGTAGTCTGGAATCATTGCAGCACAAAGCATGGCAGCGAATGGTCCTGGGTTTTGGTCACATTCAAGCAACATTCGGTCTGTATCTTTCTGTGTTAGCCTCAGGAAAACGATATCATTCAGGGTCACCTGGTTAAAATAGGGGAATTTTTGTAAGGGAACAGTAAAAGGACCCCGTTCATGCTGGGCTGTTTGCGCTTGGCTAAAAGGGATCATCCCTGAGAATAGCCACGTGGCAGGGGGCGGAGTGAAGGGATCATCCCAAATAGCCACGCGTAGGGGTGAGGGGAGGTGTGTGCTGCACATCCACCCGAAAACTGCAGTCCTTCCTTTTAAATGGCAAACCCAACCAGTATGGCTTGCTTTGGGAAAGGAGGGTGCTGCAATTTGAAACCATTCACACATGTTATGAAGGCGTTAGAAGCCAAACCTGCGCACACTTTGGTTTTCCATGGCTGCCTAGAAACTGAATTCTGTTGCCCAGCCGTGTGTGATGTGTCACCATACCGGCAGGCACTCAATATAAAAGGCAAAATGCGACCTTGTACCTAAAGCAGATATGCTTTCTGCTGTGAATTGCTTGATTCACTGTGAAAGAGTCTCCCTTTTGTTCTCAGAAATGTATCATCTTAAATTTTATTCTCCCTTTTTATGCCCCCGCAGGTGCAAATGCTTCCCCTATTATCTCCATCCCTGGGGTTATCACAGATTAGAAGGCAAAAAAAATACACTCGCAATGACATGTTTTCTGAGCTCATGCAGTCCTCCCGCACTGATAGGGCACAGCTGAATGCATGGAGACATTCAGTGGCAGAGTCCAGGAAAGCATTAAGTAAGCGTGATGAGAAGAGGCAGGACGCAATGCTGAGGCTAATGGGGGAGCAAACGGACATGCTGAGGCATCTGGTTGAGCTGCAGGACAGCCAACAAGAGCACAGACCGCCACTGCATCCATTGTACAACCACCTGCCCTCCTCCCCAAGTTCCATATCCTCCTCACCCAGATGCCCAAGAACGTGGAGGAGGGGGAGGCTCCAGGCACCCAGCCACTCCACTCCAGAGGATGGCCCAAGCAACAGAAGGCAGTTCATTCAAACAGTTTTGATTTGTAGTGTGGCTACAATAAGCAATGTGTCCTTGTCCTTCCCTCCTCCCCTCCTCCCCCACTCCACTCCACCCTACCCCACCCGCGCTACTGTATCAGTTATCTCCCCTTTTTTAATTAATAAAGAATGCATGGTTTCAAAACAATAGTGACTTTATTTCCTTTGCCAGCTGTGATCAAAGAGGGGAGGGTGGGTTGGCTTACAGGGAATTAAAATCAACAAAGGGGGCGGGTTTGCATCAAGGAGAAACACACACAACTGTCACACCATAGCCTGTCCAGTCATGAAACTGGTTTTCAAAGCCTCTCTGATGCCCTGGTGTCTCGCTGTTCAAAATTGGCAGCCAGGTGATCTGCCTGAACCTCCTACCCCGCCATAAACGTCTCCCCCTTACTTTCACAGATAATATGGAGCACACAGCAAGCAGCAATAACAATGGGAATATTGGTTGCGCTGAGGTCTAACCTAGTCAGCAAACAAACAGTGCCAGTGAGCTTTTAAATGTCCAAAGGCACATTCTACCACCATTCTGCACTTGCTCAGCCTATAGTTGAACTGCTCCTTACTGCTGTCCAGGCTGCCTGTGTACAGCTTCATGAGCCATGGGAGCAAGGGGTAGGCTGGGTCCCCAAGGATAACTATAGGCATTTCAACATCCCCAACAGAAATTTTCTGGTCTGGGAAGAAAGTCCCTTCTTGCAGCTGCTCAAACAGCCCGGAGTTCCTAAAGATGTGAGCATCATGCACCTTTCCCAGCCATCCTACGTTGATGTCGGTGAAATGTCCCTTGTGATCCACCAGTGCTTCCAGCACCATTGAGAAGTACCCCTTGCGGGTTATGTACTGGTTGGCAAGGTGGTCTGATGTCAAGATAGGGATATGCGTTCTGCCTATCGCCCCACCACAGTTAGGGAAACCCATGGCAGCAAAGCCATCTGCTATGACCTGCACATTTCCCAGAGTCACTACCCTTGATAACAGAACGTCAGTGATTGCACTGGCTACTTGAATCTCAGCAGTCTCCACAGTAGATTTGCCCACTCCAAATTGATTCCTGACTGACCGGTAGCAGTCAGGCGTTGCAAGCTTCCACAGAGCTATCGCCACTCACTCCTAAACTGCGAGGGCAGCTCTCATCTTGGTATTCCTGCACTTCAGGGCCAGGAAAAGCAACTCACAGAGTTCCAGGAAAGTGGCCTTATGCATGTGAAAGTTTCGCAGCCACTGGGAATCATCCCATACCTGCAACACTATACGGTCCCACCAGTCTGTGCTTGTTTGCTGGTCCCAGAATCAGCATTCCGCTGTATCAACCAGCCCCACTGCTGCCATGATGTCCCAATTGCCACATCCCATGCTTTCAGGAACGTCTGTGTCCATGTCCTCCTCACAATTGTCCTCGTGCTGCTGTCTCTTAGCCAGGTTCTGCACATACTGCAGTATAATGCATGAGGTGTTTATAATGCTCGCAACAGCAGCTGTGAGTTGAGTGGGCTCCATGCTTGCCATGCTATGGCGTCTGCATGGGTAACCCAGGAAAAAAGGTGGGAAATGATTGTCTGCAGTTGCTTTCATGAAGGGAGGGAAGGAGGAAGGGAAGGGAGACTGATGAGATGTACCCCAAACCATGCACAACAATGTTTTTGCCCAGTCAGGCATTGGGAGCTTAACCCAGAATTCCAATGGGCGGGAACTGTGAGATATCTTCCCAGAGTGCACCGCTCTGTGAGTCAATGCTAGTCACTGTAGTGAGGACGTACTCCACTGACTTAATGTGCTCAGTGGGGACATACACAATTGACTGTGTAAAATCAATTTCTAAAGATCATCTTCTATAAAATCAACTTAATTTCGTAGTGTAGACATACCCTTATTAGAGCAGCCGCCTGATTCACAACAGCTGTCCGGCTGCTCTCAGTTGTGCTACTTGCATAGGTCTTTCATAGACCTTGCATCAGTGGAGATTTGGTATAGCAGAGCCATGCTTTGCCACACCCCTTCCCAGCTCTCTGCCCTCCCCAGCCATTTCCCCCAATGCCAGGGGTGAGGGGAATGGTGATGGCAGAGCACAGGACAGCAATGCAGATGACTAGAAGAAACTCCTCCTCTTAGTTAACTGTTTGCAGCCAGATTATGACCCATTTGTGCTGCAACGTATTAGACAATGACACAGTGTTTATTTCTTACTTCAGGTCAAGAAATAGGTTTTGAGAAATGCATATTGGTAATCCTGTAGCCCGAAGCCATACCTGAGCTGTGTTCTCTCCAGGTCTCACAGATTCATTGAGGAAAAAATGTGGAGTGCTGGTATTGGTGATTCAGTATGTGGTACTTTCCCTTCTTAGCTGGTACTGAACCAATTCCCTGGCATGAAGCTAGTTGACTATGTTCTGTTGAAGGTGCCATCATTCGATGAAAGGAAAAAAATCTCCATATCACTTCTTTTCATTAAAGATCCCATGGTACTTTTTGCAAGAGTTGGGCAGTGCACACATTTTCAACAGGGACACTTGTATTCTGCTAACCTAAATTCCCTCTGCGGCTTATGTTGGATATGACATTCCTCTTCACTTTCCATCC
This sequence comes from Lepidochelys kempii, assembly GCF_965140285.1. Lineage (NCBI taxonomy): Eukaryota > Metazoa > Chordata > Testudines > Cheloniidae > Lepidochelys > Lepidochelys kempii. The sequence goes on from NC_136384.1 coordinate 59,123,596, forward strand.
TAAACTGTTCACTAACAATCTTCAGGCTAAGAATTATTCATAGAAATTATCTTTTGCATAATTTAGAATGACTAATATATTAAAGGGAAAAAAAAAACCTGGAAAGTGGCCACGGGCAATTCTCCAAATAGTAAAATTGGCTAAATTATTTGCTTTGAATTTGCTCGGCACTACCACTGACCATGCAGGGAGTAGTTGCAGAGTGGGCAAAACAAATCAGCAACAGGGAGTGTTTGGGTAGGAGATATTCTGGATCATTCCTGTTGAACGGGAGACTGTGGGAGTTAATTAGATATGATGGAGAGGGGTTTTTCACAGGGGCAGTCTGAATCTCTGTTTTGACGAAAAGAAAATATGCTTGATTCTCCATTGTCATGCAACTTGTTTAGTCATTTGCACCAATGCAAACGATGTAAAATGCTACCAATTCAGAATGCTACACTGATGTTACTACACAAGGTGCAGCACAATGGAGACCAAGGCTCTGTACCTTCCTTTTTTGTAGTGAAATGTTTGTTGTGATAATCACCCAGTTTCTAAATCCAACATTCTGGCCAGGTCTATACTAAAAAGTTAGGTTGACCCAGCTACGTCGCATAAGTGTGTGAAAAATCCATCCCCCCGAGTGACATAATTAAGCCAGCCTAACCCCCAGTGTAACCAGTGCTAGGTTGATGGAAGAATTCTTCTGTTGACCTAACTACCGGCTGTCAGGGAGGTGGATTAACTACAGTCATGGGAGAACCCCTCCCGTCACTGTAGTGAGTGTCTACACTGAAGTGCTGTGCCGCTGTAGCAGTTTAAGTGCAGACACAGGTTCTGTAGCACACCATTCTCAAGGTTTGTCTGGGTCACTCGATTTTATGTTTTGGTGTTCTCTGCACTTAGTTTCTGAAATCAGCTCTCACGCTTAACTAGAGAGTGGTCTCTTTTAAAACTATCTTGAGAACTGACCTATAATACTTGTCCTTAGTAATAGGGCTTGTCTGAACTTGAAGTTGTTCCTGATTAACTGTTCCTGATTCTGGAATAAGAGTGTCCACACATGGATTTAGAATGCCTTGTTTCTGAGTTAAGGTGAACAGGAACAAGTTACTTAAGTGGTCAGTCTGGAGATAAGCCAAACTTTGTGACAGCCATGCTAACTCTTAGACAGTGGGTTATAATGATCAATACATTCATTAATAATATTGTATCTGACTGGTTCAAAACTTGGGTTTTTTTATATTTTAATATTTACTGTCAACAAAAGATAGCAGTAACTAGAGCCTACCTGATATTTTGCAACAAATTACTTATTTGATGTTTAAAATTGTTTGTTGAATAATTGCTGTGAATAATACTTGCTTTTTCGCTTGTGTGAGAGCAATTTTATGAGTATTTGAAATGCCTGTTTAATTGAACACATGAATCACTCAGTCAGATTCTACTCCCAGGTCAGGTAAGCATAACTCACAGAATCATTTCCATTACTGAATACTATGTAGCTTTTAATTTACTTTAAAGTGAATTTTGTGTAATGTGGTATTACACCACCATGGGTTTGGCTGTACAGTGGCTACAGTTTCAAGCTTAACAGAGCGAAATTCACTTCTGCTATCTGCTTCAGTTTCCCTAATCTGGGCACCCTCTTTTTATAGTGTGATTCTGGATATACCTTATTAGCATTTACATACATAGTGCACTTTGCAATAAGGGCATGTGTTAGAAAAATGTGACTACCAGATATCTTGTAAGCAAAACATTACTCTTACTGTTAATTTTTCGCAATATCACCCATCTTTTCCTGTAATCTTGTGGCATGGGTCATTCTTTGGTCACTGACTTATGTCAAGCATTTCTTAAGCCTGTGGCCTAATATTGCTATGCTAAAATCTTACAGGCCTCAGTCTCTAGGCCTTGTGTTTCAGCCCTCCTTACTTAGATACCTAATACATAATGATCCCTTCTATCTACTGAACAATCTTATACTTCTATAATCCTACAGTTTAACTCTATGTAGCGTACACTGATTATAACATGTTAGTTAATCATAACATCATACAATAAAGGAACAATAAACTAAAATCATTGGCTACAACCAGTAAGAAGAGCAGGTTAAAATGTTTTGATCAAAAATAGTTTTTGTAATGAAAATGTTTTGTGGAAACAGTTCAGTTCTGACAAAAAAATCAGTAATAAAATTGAATCATTTTATTCAGAATTCTTTCACACAAATAAAATTGGATTTCTCGACCATCTCAACTGGAAACTATGAATTCAAAAATTGCTCTCTATGAATACTCTGTAATGTTTGTTTTAAAATTGTTTCTATTTCAAGCATTTCTGCTGATAAAGTGATTTTCTGGAATATTAACTGAGAGTTGAAAGTCACTGCTCAGCAGAATACCAGCACCATGGAGTCTTCAGTGATATATCTGTTCTATCTTAGGTACCATATGACTCCATTACCACAATATCTGAGCACGTCTGAATCTTTAATACATAAATCCTTACAATACCCATGTGAGGTCGGGAAATGTGTTTTACAGATGGAGACATATAGAGGCTGAGTGACATGTCCAACATTCCAAAAGAAGACTAGGAGAGCATGGATGGGAACACCAGCCTTCCAAGTACTAGAATAGTGCTTTAGCCACTGGTCAATCCTTCCTCTAATATAATAAGGTATATCTGTACAGATTGACCTTTTGCTGGTCCTCTACACCAGGGTATATTTCACTCAGAAAGTGACTACGAATCGGTGAAAACAGTTAAATCAACATTGTTTTTAAAGGTTTCAGAGTAGCAGCCGTGTTAGTCTGTATTCGCAAAAAGAAAAGGAGTACTTGTGGCACCTTAGAGACTAACACATTTATTTGAGCATAAGCTTTCGTGAGCTACAGCTCACTTCTGAGCTGTAGCTCACGAAAGCTTATGCTCAAGTAAATGTGTTAGTCTCTAAGGTGCCACAAGTACTCCTTTTATTGTTTTTAAAGTGTAACTATTTGTTGAAAACTTTTTGTGGTTTTCTTCCAGCCTGAATAGTACCTGGGAGGACCCGAGTGCCCTAAAATTGTACACTTAAAATCAAACCTGTTCTGATTATATAAGAGGGTTGGTAGGGTACTGTGTAAGGGTGACAACACTTTGGGGACACTTCAGGTCTGGTTTGTGCCTGTGTTGTCCCATAACTTATTCATTCACTCACATTTATTCTTGAAAATCCATAATTTATTCATCCCAAAAAGCATTAGTGAGTGAGTGAGCTGTGGCCTGAGCCAGGTCGCTAATGAAATCTAATCTTGGTTCTGATAGATTTGCCAAAGGGTCACATTGGGTAAATCTACACTGCAGCTGAGATCGAGCCCCCAGCCTGGTTAGACAGACTAGTGAGCTAGCACACTAAAAACAGCAGTGTGGATGTTGCAGCCATGGTGGAGACTCAGGCTAGCCACCTGAATTCAGGGTAGGCTTGAATGCCCAAGCTGCTGCCTGAGCCACCAAGTCCATACTGCTATTTAGTGTGATAACTTGAGCTGAGGTAGTGTGAGTCTGTCTACCCATGCTGGGAGGCTTGTTCCTGACAGCAGTTTAGACATTACCTTAGGATATATCTATAATGCACTTGGAGGTGTGATTGCAGCATGTGTAGACATGGCCAAGCTAGTTTTAATCTAGCTAGTATGAGCAGTTACTGCAGCAGTATGGATTTCAGTGCAGGCTAGACAACTAAATACCTTGAGTCAAGGATGGGCTTGTATAGCCTGCACTGAAGACTGTGCTGCAACAGGTTCACTGCTATTGGTCCCCAAGCTAGCTAGATTAAAGTTAATTCAGGTATGTTTACATGTTGTGCTATCACAGATAGTCTTACTAGTTCTGTTTATCTGAACATATATGCAGATACATCTTAGGGAAGGCATTTGTGACTATGATGCACTTCACTTGAAATGCGGAGCAACTCACCAGTCTGTTCCAACTAAATCTCTCTCAATATCATTCTTTCGTGCAGAGCTGCTGCCTACAGGTTACAGCCATGCAAGTGAATAAAACAGTATATGATGCCCAAACATTACAGTAGTCACAATGAGCTAGATGCCACAGCACACAGTAAGAATGAACCTATTATGAGAGTCCCCCATTCCCTGTGCAACGGAACTGAGTTGGGTCCTCTGCATTTGGGATCCACAGTGCTTACAAAGGAAGTGAAATGGGACCCTGAGTGCTTAACTTCTCAACATTAATGTCAGGAAATTAAAAAATTAAGGTTACTGCCTTCAGAATGATTTAAGCCCACTGAACATATAGCATCTATTAATAACATGATGTATTCAAGTGAGTGATTAACAAGGAAAACAGGACTAGAAAATAATATATATTTGCAAAATGCCAAGCAAGGCCAACAATCTGACCTCTAATATGACCTAAATTATTATAACTGTAACCATTAGTTTAGAGCTGCTTCTGGAGTTGAATATGGATATTCAGTTTCTCGCCCTGTCAGTTGTCAGGAATGGACAACTATTATAATTTATGTTTGCCTGTGTTGGTAAACTGCCTGTGTTTGTAAACCAGGTGACTTGGGGTTTCTCTGTGAAAAGAAATGACTGAGAAATATAGCTCAGCTATTCGACTTTCCATTGGACTATAATATTATCCTCATCTGTTCCTGAGCCATAATTAATTTTCGGAAACTCTTAAAATATTTCAAATATATATATATTGTTGCTTCAAAGTATTCATTATTATTATTAGTCGTATTATCATAGTGCTGAGAGCCCAAGTCATGGATGGAGGGCCCCAACATGTAGGAGGCTGTACAAACACAAGACAATTATTCCTTTTATAAAGAATTCTACTGCATGCTCTCTCTACCAAATAAGATCCCAAAAACTTAAGCACCTGCATGAGTTTATTCATGTGAGTAGTCCCATATGGGATTGTGGGACTACACACATGAGTAAAAGAAAAGGAGTACTTGTGGCACCTTAGAGACTAACACATTTATTTGAGCATAAGCTTTCGTGAGCTACAGCTCACTTCTGAGCTGTAGCTCACGAAAGCTTATGCTCAAGTAAATTTGTTAGTCTCTAAGGTGCCACAAGTACTCCTTTTATTGTTTTTAAAGTGTAACTATTTGTTGAAAACTTTTTGTGGTTTTCTTCCAGCCTGAATAGTACCTGGGAGGACCCGAGTGCCCTAAAATTGTACACTTAAAATCAAACCTGTTCTGATTATATAAGAGGGTTGGTAGGGTACTGTGTAAGGGTGACAACACTTTGGGGACACTTCAGGTCTGGTTTGTGCCTGTGTTGTCCCATAACTTATTCATTCACTCACTTAATTCCAATTCAGCAGTCTCTCGTTGGAGTCTGTTTTTGAAATTTTTTTGTTGAAGAATTGCAACTTTTAAGTCTGTAATCAAGTGACCAAAGAGATTGAAGTATTCTCCAACTGGTTTTTGAATGTTATAATTCTTGACATCTGATTTGTGTCCATTTATTCTTTTACGTAGAAACTGTGTGGTTTGTGGTTGCTGGTGAATATTTGCTTCAGGTTGGGGGGCTGTCTGTAAGCAAGGATTGGCCTGTCTCCCAAGATCTGTGAGAGTGAGGGATCATTTTTCAGGATAGATTGTAGATCTTTGATGATGCACTGGAGAGGTTTCAGTTGGGGGCTGAAGGTGACAGCTAGTGGCGTTCTGTTATTTTCTTTGTTGGGCCTGTTCTGTAGTAGGTGACTTCTGGGTATTCTTCTGGCTCTGTCAATCTGTTTCTTCACTTCAGCAGGTGGGTATTGTAGTTGTAAGAATTGCTTCCCACTTGCTGAAGGGAAGAAACAGAAGAGTACCCAGAAGTCACCTACTACAGGACAGGCCCAACAAAGAAAGTAACAGAACGCCACTAGCCATCACCTTCAGCCCCCAACTAAAACCTCTCCAACACATCATCAAGGATCTACAACCTATCCTGAAAAATGATCCCTCACTCTCACAGATCTTGGGAGGCAGGCCAGTCCTTGCCTCCAGACAGCCCCCCAACCTAAAGCAAATACTCACCAGCAACCACACACCACACAACAGAACCACTAACCCAGGAACCTATCCTTGCAACAAAGCCCGTCGCCAACTGTGTCCACTTATCCATTCAGGGGACACCATCATAGGGTGTAATCACATCAGCCACACTATCAGAGGCTCGTTCACCTGCACATCTACCAATGTGATATGTGCCAGCAATGCCCCTCTGTCATGTACATTGGTCAAACTGGACAGTCTCTAAGTAAAAGAATAAATGGACACAAATCAGATGTCAAGAATTATAACATTCAAAAACCAGTTGGAGAACACATCAATCTCTTTGGTCACTCGATTAGAGACCTAAAAGTTGCAATTCTTCAACAAAAAAACTTCAAAAACAGACTCCAACGAGAGACTGCTGAATTGGAATTAATTTGCAAACTGGATACAATTAACTTAGGCTTGAATTGAGACTGGGAGTGGATGGGTCATTACACAAAGTAAAACTATTTCCCCATGTTTATTCCCCCCCTGACCCCCACTGTTCCTCAGATGTTCTTGTCAGCTGCTGGAAATGGCCCACCTTGATTATCACTGCAAAAGGTTTCCTCCCCCGCCCCCGCTCTCCTGCTGGTAATAGCTCACCTTAAGTGATCACTCTCGTTGCAGTGTGTATGGTAACACCCATTGTTTCATGTTCTCTATGTATAAAAATCTCCCCACTGTATTTTGCACTGAATGCATCCGATGAAGTGAGCTGTAGCTCACAAAAGCTTATGCTCAGATAAATTTGTTAGTCTCTAAGGTGCCACAAGTCCTCCTTTCCTTTTGCGAATACAGTCTAACATGGCTGCTACTCTGAAACACATGAGTACAGTGTCCTTAACTGTTTGCAAGATCAATGTCTCTGTTTAAATATCCAACCTGACTATGGTTTAATTGCCGCTAGAGCTGGTCTATACTAATTGTCACTTTTCAAGTATTTGCATTTGCATTTGAGCATTTAATTTTTTCACGTTTATTCACTGTTGTCTGTGAATGTGATCTAGTGAGAAATTTCTCCCTTGTTTCTAGAAATGCAGAATTTTGGGGCAAAAATTGAGATATTTTGCATATTAGATAATACCATTGCTTTTGCAAGTTTGCCTCAAAGAATGCTTTGGTTCCACTGAATTTTTGTGAATTTTTAGTGTGTGAAAAAAGCTCTTAACCAGTGAAAACTTCCTCTTGTATAATGTTTTGTTTGGGTGGCTTTGCAATGCTCAAAAACTATGTTGCTGCACCTTACGGAAATATGGTTTACAGGCAACAAATGTAAATCTCCTGCAGCTGAAAGCACTATTCACAGAAGGTTAAATTTATTCTACCTTGTTTAGCAGAGCTGGCCTCTGTAAATAATTTTATTATGTTCTTTTATAAACATTTTGGAGAAAGGAAGTTCTTGGTTTAACACAATAACATATTACACTTTCACTACCCAAAGAATTAGATTGATTATAGCGGCATATAAGATTGATAATACATAGATCTGTGTTATGACACCCATTGTTTTAGTGCTAGGCTGCAGAGGAATGCTTTCTTAAATGCATCATTGTATAAAATATTGACCTAGAGGACTTCATTATTCAAGCTGGAGAGACAGTCACTACTTAACAGTAATAAACTGTTTCTGTGTTACATTGAGAATACTTCGGAAAATATGAGAGTTGTCAAATCTTTTGAAAATCCTGTCTTTATAGTACACATGACACTAAAGCTATGGCTGTATTTTCTGCTAATAAAAGCAAAGGCGCAGACAATGTGAAGGATATCATGGTGCACTGACAAGAAACTAAGAGAAATGAATACTTTGTTGAGGAGTAGGAAAGACACAGGCCAATGACCTTGGGAAGCTTTACTAGATATAGCTATTTTTGTTAGTGTAGAGGAAAGCCTAGATAATTCTACATTAGTGTAAATAAATAAATAAATAAATCTTAGGATTATAAACTTTGACTGCACTTTGTGAAAAATATCTTGAAGAGTCTTTAGAAAGAATCAACAGGAATAAAATAAAAGCAAGAATCGGGGCAAAAACCAAACATAACTTTCAGTCTCTTGAATTTTTAAATTAATTAACGTTGGCAATGCTTTTATCCATTTCAAATTGGCTTGCTTCAAACATTTGAGTGATTTTTTGATCTGACATGATTTTGCACAGAAAGCAAATTTTGCAATGCCCTGCATGGATATTTGGGGAAAACGAATTTTAAATTCACACACAAGAAGTATATCCAGTTAAAGAAGAGAAACAATAGCATCTGACTATGTGACCAGTCACAACAAAGTTCAAATTTGAAAGATTAAATAGGAAATGCATGCAGTGAATTTTTGGCAACCCAAATTTAAACTGGTAAATAAATAACCAGAAACAGAAATCAAGGCCAGCTACATTAGATAAATCAATTGTTGTGTATTATCCACTCAGCTCCAAGCAGAACTGAAAGTAAATATTAGGAAGTAACTTCTAATGTGCTATAGAAAAGATGGGAGCTAGATGATCAAATTGCATTGAAAGTTATTGTGAGTAGGGCACCTAACTCCGTTAGGTTCCTTTGAAAAATCCCAATCTGTCCATGTATACACATGGACACACACACACACATTATATTTTGAGCAAATTAAAAGGTGTTATAATATTATTAATAATAAGCTCTTGTCTCCCAATGATTGTCACCTCTGATCTGTCTATGTCAATGTATTTTTTACTGGGCCCAGCTGAGGACGGCTCAGTGTAAATTAGATTGAATGTATGTACAAAGGTGGCTTTAAGTCGCCTTGCAATCCCAGCTCTGTGGTGGGCTGGTTTCCAGGTGTTTATTAGAGCAGTCGGATGGCCACTGTAGTTTGTCTTGTCTGCCAATATCTCCCACGATCCATTACAGCATTCAAGGACAGCTGCAGTGCATGGACTCCAGAGCCATTTTTGCTAATGGTGCTCCCAGTGCAGGGAGAGGGCTAGCAAATGAGCCAGTATGTCAGTTATACACCCCTCTAGAATCCCCCTCCTCCAAGAGGCTGGTTAAGACATCTGTAGGGAAGCTTTATGCCAGCGTATTGGCACAACCCTGCTCTAGCACAATGGAGGATTTGGCCCAAGAGTTTGCTGATACAGGTTGATCAATATGTGTGGCAAAATGTCCTCTGCTGCTTTCAAAATTGTAAACATAAACTGCTTTTAAGGTGCTGCTTTAACATTCTGTTCTCAAACATTTCCAAACTCTAAGGGTTTACCTGTATAAGCCACTGACTTCAGACCCTTTGCACAATAAAATATGTCCACATTTTAATGCTTTTTCATAAATGTACCTTTGGCTCACAAATTGCATTTTATGAATTTTTCTGGTTTTGATTGTGAAAAACACCTTTTGCTTCAGATAAAAGCCAATGTAATGGAACCAATGATAAGTAAACATATTTTGGAAAATGGTGAAAATCCCATATGCATTCATTTTGCTTTATTTGTCAAATGGGTTGCACTAGTATAACTGAGAGGGCAGCTTTAGACCATTTCACTGTATATGTAACATGCCTGATTTCCATTCACAAATTTTAGATAACTCACTGTGAGATTTTAACAAATCATCACTGACAAGTTTGACTCTGTCCATTATTTACAGCACAGTGGAATCCACTTACAGTGAGCTTAGATATAATGAAACTCTATTTATACTGAAGTAGCAGGAAAAGTCTTGAATTGTTTCAGTGCGCTAAAGTGTGCCAAATGCAATTCCATTTGTATTGAACCTCATTATGCTGAAAGTGTTGGGTTTTTTTTTATTTATTTTGGGGATGGGGGTGGGAGGGCTGGCTACTTAACCAATAGTGGAATGGAAACAAGTGAAATCATGATGAAATGTGAAGTAAAACATGAAAGCACTATTTTGTCATGCAATATGCCAAGAAATATGGCCAAAAAATGATAAACTTGGGTGACTAAAGTTAGATACATGAATCCATATTTAAGCATCCACAGCACACCCACACATTTGGTATATGGAGACAAAGTTGAAATGTAGAAGTATTTTATTCATAAGCCCTGTGAACAGGCGGGGTTTATAATGTTGTTGGTGGGTATTTATTAGAACAGAAAGGCTATCTCATTAAATGGAAAAATTACTTTAAAAAGTCTTTGTATCATTTAAATTATATGAAAACACTCAAACTTTGGGGTGGGCACATTTGGATATTATAAATTAAAATAAGTAAATAAGGACCTGATTTTGAAACCCTTACTCACACTGAGTCCAAATCAATTGGATTACTCAAAGAGTAATGTGTCAGGTTGTCCTAATCTAACCCTAATTAAGTTAATTTTCAGTGGTGTGGAGTACCCACAGCTTCCCACTTCCTTCTGTGGGATCCCTGACTGCTCTTGAAAGATAAGGCCATTTATTGAGTATGAACATTTTGGCTTGTTATGAAAGGAGAACAAAACTTTATTCCTAATTCACCTTGTCAACATCCCCTCCATAATGGTCTAATTACTTATTTACCACATGAGTGCTATAAATTATACATAGCCAGAATTTTCCCTGAGTGAGATCTGGCTTTTCTTGTGTCTAAAACTCTCAGTGAAACCATGAGAGTTTTGAGGAGAGGTGTTACACATTTTTTTGTCAAAACGTTTTTTTCATCTTGATCAAAATGTTTCAGATTGATCAAAACCTATAATAGTTACCTAAAAATATGTTTGGTTTTTGACTTTCAAAAAAATTCTTTGGTTTTCTGTGTGGTGTTAAACATTTTTGGAATAGGGAGGGTGTTTGTGAAAGCTGGGGGGAAAAGATTCCCACAAGAAACAATTGTCATTTTTTCAATGAGTTCTGGTGTTAGGTGTCTAGGGGAGAGCAATATGGATGATTTAAAATTAGTATGAGAACGTTGGGCCAAATTTTGCCCTGTTACAAATGTGTGTAAAACCAGAGTTTCATTGACTCCAGTAGTTGCTCTGGATTGACAACCATGGAACTTAGGGAATTTGGCCATTTAATTTCTGTATTTCTTGACATGAAAGTTCCCATTTTCCCATAAAATTCACTGGGAATAGCTGTATGACTAAATCAAGCAGATTAGGCCCTGACGTAATCTGAATGTTACAGGTAATTCTTTTATATAATATTTAATTTACCTGGTATTTTAAAGGAAAAGAGACTAAATCATTAATCTCCCGCTTTCACTGTGTTCTTCCACAGTTGCATAACAAAAACATTATTCATATATAGAATCCCATAATAAAGGCAAGAATATTCTCACCCTTTCTCATTGTGTGTGGTGGGGAAGGGGCAGTAGACTACAAGCTGCAATTTCCAACTGCATCCCCATGCACCATCCCAGGACATTCCCAGTGCCTTTACTTGAGGGACCATTTCCTCCTAGCAATCCTGGGATATAAATCACTCCGAAAGACATGGGAAGGAGGTAGACTGATTGGATCACTCATACCCTGAACTAACCCTCAGACCTGGCTGGGTGCTGTATCAGGCCAGATTGCATCATTTGAAAGGATAGTGCAGTATATGCACTTCCTCTCTGTGCTGGGGTACTGAGAGGGATTGTGCCGCCTAAGGACCAGTGTCTAAATGCCATAATCTTGGTTTTAAACTAGCCAGATTTTCAGCTGCTATAAATTGGCATTGCTTCATTGAGTTCACTGGGGCAATGCCAATTTGTACCAGCTTAATAGCTAACCCTATGGATTTCCGTTTCTCTGCACTTCCATAAAAAGAATATTACTACCCTGTCCAAATTTTCCAGGAACAGTCTTGATTTTTGAAGGGCCCTGCATAGTTGGCATTAATATTAAAATGCTCCAAAGTACATTTCAGAGTTTATCGGAAATTTCATGTTATGTATTTGCATAACTGATTCGTTTTATACTAACTGCAGCATGGAAGCGGGGGTGGTAAGTCATGTAATGATTGCAGGGAGGAAGCCCCTCGCTTTGCATATATAACTGATACATGGCTGGGTGGCACTGTAGGACCATTATTATCTCAGGACTCTCCAGACAGTTATTCAGTTTAGCTTGACTTGAGGGAAGGTCCAGGAGGTGGTATGGCCCTGTTGATTGGCAACCTCATCTGTCCTCCTGGCTTTAATTACCATCTCTATAACTCAAGGCTCTCAGATTTATATCTCCACCTCTGAACTCTCTCTCTCGCTGAGATTCTTATTTTATTTATGTAATTTCTTTTGATTATGTAAGGGCCCCTCCAAAGCTCTGGGTGCTTTACAAGAATCTCATATCAGAATTATAATCTTGTTTCACACTGACTGCACTCAATGAGCTCAAAAAAGTGAGTGGTCTTCCCAGACAAACAACATAAAAATGACAGGTTTCAGAGTAACAGCCGTGTTAGTCTGTATTCGCAAAAAGAAAAGGAGGACTTGTGGCACCTTAGAGACTAACCAATTTATTAGAGCATAAGCTTTCGTGAGCTACAGCTCACTTCTTCAGATGCATATCGTGGAAACTGCAGCAGGCTTTATATATACACAGAGAATATGAAACAATACCTATTCATAAACATAAACATAAAAATGGAATCCCCTTATTAATAGTACCCCATCAGGTCACTCCCTTCTCAAATGCTCAGAAGAAAAGACTTACTTTATGACATCTCTTCCTGGATGTACTTCCCACTGCCAGCCTCTGAATCAGAATGTCATAAACAGAATGTCTCATCTTCCCTTCCCAGTTCTTCACCCTCCATTTTCTATTATTGCCTCATCATACTCCCTGTCGGAGGCTTCAAACTTGGGGTCACTTTTGAGCCCTTTCTTTCGCCCTCTACCTAGGTTCTATCATAAAATCCTGCTGATTTAATCTTTAAAATGTGCCTCTTGGCCGCTAGCCCCACTGCTAATGGAGGGCCTTGAAAACAGAACAGGGAGCTTGATTTTTTTGGTGTGTGTGTGTGTTGGGGGAGAGCAGGCAATAGGTGTCTGAAGTGACTTCTAGAAGGTGTTGAATATGGTTGTAGCCTCAGGAGAAATAGCTGACATTTGCAGCAGTGTTTTGGATGGCTTACAGAATGGTGAGGTGAGTTGTGGGAAAGCTGAAGAGAAGGAATAGCCAGGTGCAAGTTGATAGAGTCCTGATGCAAATCATGTGACTTTATTGACTAAACATCCTATACCGTACTGTGCTATAGTTATTTTACATTTTCAAATACTAAAAAATGGGACAAATTCCAGACTCGGGTTCCAGTTCTGCCATTCTTGCTCATGTGCAATAGTGTCTTACCTCTCAAGTAGCCCCACTGAATTTATGGAATTCAATAGAATTTAGCTGTCCTCTAGGATTACTACCCTGTCCAAATTTTCCAGGAACAGTCTTGATTTTTGACTGCATAGTTGGCATTAATATTAAAATGCTCCGAAGCATATTTCAGATCAATGCAGCAGCATCAAATAATAAAATCATTGTGAAAATTTGTTCACAAACTTATATAGAACAAACATGAAAGTGTCCTAAACAACCTTGGAAGGTTTGCTACCACTCGAGTGGGGTGCACAACATACCACACACTATCTTCTGCAATAGTTGAAAACACACAGTAAAGTGAAGAGGAATTTCGTCTAACCTTGCAGCTAGAACGTTGTCTACAAAGGAAGCTATTCCTGATCAACTCCATGTGTGGATGCTCTTATTCTGGACTAACCTCCACACATTAACTATTCCTGATTAACTTCATCTGCTTTAAATTTGCACCCTACCTTATTCCAGATTAACTTTCATGTGTAGACAAATCTTTGATATAAGTAATTTGATGTCTGTATTATCCATTCAATATGTGACTTTTTTTTTACCTGATCAATTGCCCCATCCCTCAAATGGACCAAATCCTGAGAGGTCTTTACTCAGCTTGTACTCAGTCCTCACTATGCAAACTCCTACTCTAGTCAATAGGACTGAGTACAAAATGAATAAGGCCCTTGAAACTGGGTCCAATTTAAAAAAAATCTTGGTATTTGTATGTGTAATAGTTGATACTACAGAAGTGAATATAAAGGGTTTCTCAGATGCTTCATGTGATTTGTCTCAAAACATAGTTAGGACAAACTATTCTTTCATTCACTCATATTTAAATTTTACTGTGAAAATGCAGTTTAGCTAGAAATGTAGCAGGAAGCAAATAATTATCTGTTATGATTTATGGCTTGCTCATTAGTTTCTCAACAGGGTAAACTGAACTTTTATATGCCTATCTAACCTGGATTTAGTTGCCTGGAGCTATCAATTAACCATTTGCAGAGCCCCAACTGCTTGAGCTGAGTGAACTATGTCATAAGGATGATGGAGAACACAAATAACAGGTATATTTCTGAGGAAATACCCTAACTTTACACAGTGATACTTACCTTCTTCGTAAATTGATTTGAGATCAACTGGTGAAAAGCACTAAAGGAGAGCAAGGTATTATTAAAAATATACAAATAGGACAAGGGAATATTGTATAGTTTTATCCATCTTTTTTCAGCATGAGTGAGCATCTACTCTTACACACTATACATATTTCACGTACTACAACTTTGAGAGTGATAGTTTTTTTAAAGACTTCAAGCACTATAGGTCATACAGCATTTCAGTACATTTTAAATAAGAATATGTGTGGTCTAGTAGCTAGGACAATGGACTGGCAGTCAGGAGATCTAGATTCTACTCTCAGTTGTGCTACTGACATGCTGCACAACCTTGGGTAAGTCACTTCACCTCTCTGTTCTTCTATTTCCATGCCTATTCTTAGTCTTGTCTAGTTACACTGTAAGTTCTTCAGGGGCAGGGACTGTCTCGTTATTATTGCATTTGAACAGTTCATAGCACAGTGGGCCCTGATCTTGGCTGAACCTCTAGGCACTACTGTACTCTAACAATAAGCATAGACTGCTTCAATTATGGCTCCTTATCATCTACTTCCTTTTTTTTTTTACTGTGAGAAATTAAAGGGTTCTCCTTTAGAAGAGCTCTGCATTTGCAGGGCCTTCCCCCGCTGTGTCCCCAACTTGACTCCTGGCACTTCCAATAGAGTGGGGCATGGCTGGGATGCAGAAAGGGCTACTGCTTTCTCCTCCAGTTCAGGAAGTAATTTTTCCTCCTTGGCAGGTTGACCCAGCTTGTCTAGGTTTTTGCCTCCTTCATGAATTGGTGATGGCCCTTTGTGTTCTCATCATTATAGGGATAACAGGTGGCTGGTTGGGCGATTTGTCTCTTCTGAAGTTGTACTATGCATGCTCAGCAGACTGTCAGGAGCAAAGCAGGGATGGGGAGTTGTTGTGACAGATTTCTGTTACCAATCTTCCTGAGGCATCAGGTGATCAGGCTGAGGCCACAGGATCATTAAGGGAGGAGATGACGGAACACACCAAGTGTCTAAGTTTTAAAGTTTTATTGATAAAAAAATAAAATAACAGCGGAGAGTGATGGGTGCTCCCCA